>NC_091194.1:520025-537525 GCF_040958095.1 Procambarus clarkii
CACCAGTCCTGTATGTATACCTGGACAACAAGAGCACCAGTCCTGTATGTATACCTGTCAACAAGAGCACCAGTCCTGTATGTATACCTGGCAACAAGAGCACCAGTCCTGTATGTATACCTGACAACAAGAGCACCAGTCCTGTATGTATACCTTGGCAACAAGACACCAGTCCTGATTATACTGGCAACGATAGCACCAGTCCTGTATGTATACTGGCAACAAGAGCACCAGTCCTGTATGTATACCTGACAACAAGAGCACCAGTCCTGTATGTATACCTGACAACAAGAGCACCAGTCCTGTATGTATACCTGGCAACAAGAGCACCAGTCCTGTATGTATACCTGGCAACAAGAGCACCAGTCCTGTATGTATACCTGGCAACAAGAGCACCAGTCCTGTATGTATACCTGGCAACAAGAGCACCAGTCCTGTATGTATACCTGACAACAAGAACACCAGTCCTGTATGTATACCTGACAACAAGAGCACCAGTCCTGTATGTATACCTGGCAACAAGAACACCAGTACTGTATGTATACCTGGCAACAAGAGCACCAGTCCTGTATGTATACCTGGCAACAAGAGCACCAGTCCTGTATGTATACCTGGCAACAAGAGCACCAGTCCTGTATGTATACCTGGCAACAAGAGCACCAGTCCTGTATGTATACCTGGCAACAAGAGCACCAGTCCTGTATGTATACCTGACAACAAGAGCACCAGTCCTGTATGTATACCTGGCAACAAGAGCACCAGTCCTGTATGTATACCTGGCAACAAGAGCACCAGTCCTGTATGTATACCTGGCAACAAGAGCACCAGTCCTGTATGTATACCTGGCAACAAGAGCACCAGTCCTGTATGTATACCTGGCAACAAGAGCACCAGTCCTGTATGTACACCTGACAACAAGAGCACCAGTCCTGTATGTATACCTGACAACAAGAGCACCAGTCCTGTATGTATACCTAACAAGAGCACCAATCCTGTATGTATACCTGGCAATGCAAACACCAGCCTACATGGGCACCATTTTTGGATGCATTTGGTCTCTGTAATAAGTGATGTTAGATTTCTACCTGTTCCTTGAAATGGGTGTTTTATTATATGTATTGTGCCTTAGATATGATAGTGGTGGCAATGGATGGTTTATAACTGTAAATGTGAGAGTTGAGAGGGGGTGGAGGTGGTTGGTGGGGCTAAATAGTGGTAGAGTTGGTTGATACAAGTGTTTTTTAATGCTAGAGACATGCTATGACAAGGTAATTTGCATAGGGTTTCTTAAGCTGGCTTGGGGATCATCGCTATGACGCATTGCAGGGTGTGTGTGTGTGTGTGTGTGTGTGTGTGTGTGTGTGTGTGTACTCACCTAGTTGTGCTTGCGGGGGTTGAGCTTTGGCTCTTTGGTCCCACCTCTCAACTGTCAATCAACTGGTGTACAGGTTCCTGAGCCTACTGGGCTCTATCATATCTACATTTGAAACTGTGTATGGAGTCAGCCGCCACCACAACACTACTTAATGCATTCCATTTGTTAACTACTCTGACACTGAAAAAAATTATTTCTAATGTCTCTGTGGCTTATTTGGGTACTCAGTTTCTACCTGTTTCCCCTTGTTCGTGCTCCACCAATTCTAAATAATTTGTCTTTGCCCACCTTGTCAATTCCTCTGAGAATTTTGTAGGTGGTGATCATGTCTCCCCAAACTTTTTCTTCCAATGACGTGAGGTGTATGAGCTGTATGAGCATAACTCATGAGCTATGAGCCTTAACCCCATAACTCATACCTCGTAGCTATGAAACTAATCTAATGGCATACCTTTGAACCTTCTTGAACTTCGTGCTGGAGCCGCATATTCCAGAATTTGTCTGACATATGTGGTGTACAAGGTTAAAATTATTCCTTACACAAATATCTAAAGGTAGTTCTGCTGTTAGCCAGCCCATTATTTTCAAAAATAGGGCCAGCCCACTCTTCTATTTCTTGCTCAATTTTGGTAGCCTAGTCATTGACTTCTTTTAATCTTGTGAGGCAAGATTTGCCATCCCTGAACCCATGCTGGTTATATGTTACTAAGTCCTTTCTCTCTAGATGTTCTAGTTTTTTCTCACAATCTTCTCCATCACCGTGCATGGTATGGAAGTTTGAGACATTGGCCTCTAGCTCAGTACCTCCTGTCTGTCTTCCATCTTGTATATTGGGGCACTACATTGGCTGTCTTATATTTCTGCTAGGAGAGGAGGAGAAACAGGAGACCACTGTCTCCTGTTTCCAGTGGTTTGTTATACACCACAGAGAGTGGAAGGCATATTGCTGCTCGTTTAGCATCCATCAGTGAGATACCATCTAAGCCAACAGCCTTTGTAACATCCAACTCAAGCAATGCTTCCTTACCTAACCTCTGGTAATCTCAATCTCCTCCAGTGGTGCCTGGTTAGATATTCCCTCTCGTAGTTCAGGAACTTCTCCTTGCTCTATTGTGAAGACCTCCAGGAATTTCGTGCTAAGTTCCTCACACACTTCCCTGTCATTTGTAGTGAACCTGTCTGCCCTATGTCATTTTCGTACTGTCTTTCTGCCTCTCTTCTCACCCTGAGGAACTCATTCCTGGCGCTCTGGTGTCTTTCTCTGCTCTCTGGTGTCCTGTTATGTCCATAGTTTCTCATACCTTATACTTAGTTGTTTTGGCAGCTGACATCCCTCATTAAATCATGGGGGTTCCTCATTTGCGTTTGGTGTTTTTCCTTCTGGACTTGGACGAACTTGTCTGCTGCCTCCTGATACTTGTGTGTGATGTGGTCCATCATATCTTGTACAGTCTTTCCTCTGAGCTAGGTTTACCTAATAGAAAATTCTATTAATTATTTTCTTATCTCCTCGTGGTTTCCCTTTCAGTATGCCAGCCTTTTGTTTTCTGGTCCTTTCCTTGAGTAAGTTAACCCTACTTCTACCAGAGACTCAAACATCAGTACACTGTGATCACTCATTCCCAGGGGGTTCCAAGTTGGAGTTCCTTTATGTATGAATAGTTCAAAGTGAATACTAGGTCAAGTCTCGCTGGTTCGTCATTACCTCGCATTCTTGTGGCTCCCTTGACATGCTGGCTTAAAATATTTCTTGTTGTCACATCCAATAAGTTTATTAATGAAAACTTGTACTTGAAAATACACCTTTATATAGGCCTACAACTATGGAAATACACCTACAGTACACATATCTATTTAAATTCATATTTATATCGAAAAGTGGGTATATACATCACATACATCTAGGAAAACACTCAGTTACAAGTATAAAATTGCACCTATATATAGATATAAAAAAATACAATACAACTTAGGAAATACAACAGTTCATACACAGCTATACAATATAACAAATACAATAATAGAAATATAATTCATATTAAATTAAGGAAATACACCTTAGATCTATGGAAATATTCATTATACAACTAAAACATTCAAAAATATTATTACTATTATGTTTATTATTAATTATTATTATTAATTATTATTATTATTATTATTATTATTATTATTATTAATTATTAATCATTACTATATTTATTAATTATTAAAAACATCTTTTTTTCAACTTCATATTCTGCTATAAAATACACCCCCATATATAGGTAGCCTACTAGAAAATACCGCCATTCGATTTTGATTATACACATATATCTATAAAAAATACACCATATTGCTATAAAAAATACACCAAATTCGTCTTTGAAAATACACCATTTAATTATGAAAATATACCATAGTCAGCTATGAAAATTGACTTAACTTACCCTATGGAAATACAGTACACATTCATACACAGCTATGGGAATAAACAATGCAAAGTACACTTATAACTAAGGTAATACAACGGTATACACATCTACAACATCCAACTTGTATTACTCGAAATACACTTTCATACACACCATTGGAAAAATACACCATATATATATATATATATATATATATATATATATATAAATATATATATATATATATATATATATATATATATATATATATATATATATATATATATATCTACTGCAACGCATCATGTTGTTAAAGCTATAAACATACACCTATACAACTGTGTAACTTTTTTATTTTATTTCTGTATGATACAGATAATACAAAACTAATAATTTATTTCAATTTGTGTATTTTCTATATAAACTTATTTATCGTAAGTATTTATTATTATTATTATTATTATTATTATTATTATTATTATTATTATTATTATTATTATTTGCAATATAGAATTTAATTTTGTACATTATTTTCAAATAATTTAAGAAGAATAAGTTGTCATGTGTTGCTACACATGTTGTCTGGTTGTCATGTGTTGCTACACATATTGTCTGGTTGTCATGTGTTGCTACACATATTGTCTGGTTGTCATGTGTTGCTACACATATTGTCTGGTTGGCATGTGTTGCTACACATATTGTCTGGTTGTCATGTGTTGCTACACATATTGTCTGGTTGTCATGTGTTGCTACACATATTGTCTGGTTGTCATGTGTTGCTACACATATTGTCTGGTTGTCATGTGTTGCTACACATATTGTCTGGTTGGCATGTGTTGCTACACATATTGTCTGGTTGTCATGTGTTGCTACACATATTGTCTGGTTGTCATGTGTTGCTACACATATTGTCTGGTTGGCATGTGTTGCTACACATATTGTCTGGTTGGCATGTGTTGCTACACATATTGTCTGGTTGGCATGTGTTGCTACACATATTGTCTGGTTGTCATGTGTTGCTACACATATTGTCTGGTTGTCATGTGTTGCTACACATATTGTCTGGTTGGCATGTGTTGCTACACATATTGTCTGGTTGGCATGTGTTGCTACACATATTGTCTGGTTGGCATGTGTTGCTACACATATTGTCTGGTTGGCATGTGTTGCTACACATATTGTCTGGTTGGCATGTGTTGCTACACATATTGTCTGGTTGTTATGTGTTGCTACACATATTGTCTGGTTGTTCTAGATATGAGTTTCAGTAAAGTTTGCCTTCGGATGTGTATGATTTTAATAAAAACTGATGTTTGTTTTTATTAGATAATTGGTATTATTATTATTTGCATTAGACAATACTAATAATAATAATATAATTATTATAATCAGTTCTTAATAATTACAATAATAGCAGTAGTAGGCATCCATCAGTCTCAGGAGACTATGGAGTTGCGCTCTGGTTGTCGGTCTGGAGTGGCCTCACCAGGGCGCAAAGCCTGGGGAGGTTGATATGGGGAAGAAGCTGTTACCCATGCAGCAGGTCCCCCTTCCCCCTCCCTCCACTGCGCCGAAATGTCGTGGAGGGCATTTTTGTGTTAGTAATAACACATATTATTATTATTATTATTATTATTTGAATATTTATTATTATTATTATTTGAATATTTATTATTAT
Source organism: Procambarus clarkii (assembly GCF_040958095.1). NCBI lineage: Eukaryota > Metazoa > Arthropoda > Malacostraca > Decapoda > Cambaridae > Procambarus > Procambarus clarkii. Next base: position 525,472 of record NC_091194.1, read on the forward strand.
TATTATTATTATTATTATTATTATTATTATTATTATTATTATTATTTACACTTTATTCATGTTTGTTGCAGTTGACTGATATAGTTTTTTGCAATATTAACTTTAACAATGATGATCTTGCCGTGATATTTTCGTCATTATGAATACTTACAAGGTATTGAATTCTATTTAGAGCCAGTAGCCAAGATGGTCCAGGATGTGTGTGATGTTAAATTGACTTTACTGTCTCCTCACCTTGATGTTCCTAAATCAAGTTCCATAATGTTTCGGACGATGGCAGAGGTGACACTGTTTTGTTTACGCCTGACATTAAGCTTGACTGAGCACGCTTGCGTCTCACAGGCGTAATTCTTGTTGAAGCTTGAGGTAAGGCTGTGGTCATGAAGCCTGGCTCAGTGCTGTAACATAGTGAGGTAAGGCTGTGGTCATGAAGCCTGGCTCAGTGCTGTAACATAGTGAGGTAAGGCTGTGGTCATGAAGCCTGGCTCAGTGCTGTAACATTGTGAGGTAAGGCTGTGGTCATGAAGCCTGGCTCAGTGCTGTAACATAGTGAGGTAAGGCTGTGGTCATGAAGCCTGGCTCAGTGCTGTAACATAGTGAGGTAAGGCTGTGGTCATGAAGCCTGGCTCAGTGCTGTAACATAGTGAGGTAAGGCTGTGGTCATGAAGCCTGGCTCAGTGCTGTAACATTGTGAGGTAAGGCTGTGGTCATGAAGCCTGGCTCAGTGCTGTAACATTGTGAGGTAAGGCTGTGGTCATGAAGCCTGGCTCAGTGCTGTAACATTGTGAGGTAAGGCTGTGGTCATGAAGCCTGGCTCAGTGCTGTAACATTGTGAGGTGTACGGTGTTCGAAACTCTTCGCTTCAGTGTGATGTTCATTATATCATAATAAACATGGGGTCACTTGATTGTTTCAAGCGTGGGTTAGACATATATATGAATGAGTTTGGGTGGCTGTAATTAGGAGCGGACTTGTATGGGCCAATGGTCCTCCTGCTCTTCCTTAATGCTTATGTTCTTCCCTCTCATGTTCATTTTCGACATCTTTTGTGCTTTTAATAAAGATGACAGGATGATTAATGCTGACCAATAAACTCGCTCTTCTGGCCAAAATTAAACAATTTAAATCACATTGTTATCAATCTCTATATCTGACATATTTACCCAAATATTCTAGCATCTTAATACAGCTGCATATTTTTCCTTGTGAGGCATTGTTAGATTTTTTCAAAATGAACAGTAAATTTCTAAGGTTTCCCGAAGATAAAATAGTTTCCCGGGTTTTAAATGTGTGATTTGTGGTATGTGAAAGCCTTAGAGTCGTTCCATCCTGACCATCTGACCAAAATTTGCCAGTGCAGGCTACTGAACATATGGCCCCTGTATGACTAACCATCCTGCGAGATTGGGACTTTTAGTATCACTGCTACCTTATTCACTCTTGTGTTGATGATATCCTCATAATGCTCCCAGAGTCTTCCAGTGCAGACTACTGATCACATGACTGTATGACTAATCATCCTGTGTGATGGGGATTTTTTAGCACCACGTTGCTAGCTTTTTGACACACTGTACTCCCCTTCATATAGTCTAGGGTAGCTGCACAAATGCAGATGTTCCTAATGTATTAATAAAAAAAAGCACAGTCAACTGCAGTCAGTAAGTTACATCAACAATGTAGACACACTCAAGGCTCTCACAACTGTAGTGGGGTACAGCCCTAAATACTGTGTTAATATTAGAATAGCAAAAATAATGTACTTAGCATATATATAAGGTCTCTGATAGACTATCATGCACCAGCTTTTGTCCTGCAAAATGGCAAAATTATTGACAGACTGGAAAAAATGCAAACTGAGGCCCTCAGAATTATACTTGGCTGTCCTATAACTACCAAAGTTCTCAATATGCGGAAATACTTAAATATACCTATCATTCAATATAGAATATTTGAAATCAATCTTATGATAGGACTAAAGCTACTGCGTGATAACAAAAACAACATTGTGTCAGTTGAACAGTTAGAACACATACGTAATGGAACCAGCGAGTCTAAATGGACTCAAAGAACTGCCACTCATATTAAAATGATGAGACTGCACGATGTATATACATATGAAAGAGTACAGCACTTCCTTCCACCCTGGCAGATAGTACCTTTTGACATCCTGACCCCTGCATACCCCACCAAGAAACTAATCACAAACAACCCTCATGCTTAGCTTGCTGCTATATTAAGCACCTTAGAACACATTCACAATATACAAACTGAAATAACATAACATAGACCATATACACTGACGGATCACTCAATACAGCTACAGGGAGGGCAGGAAGTGCTGTTATTGCTCATCAGCCCGATGGCAGCACAATTCAAAGATATATAAGAGTTAGTAACTGGGCATCCACCTTGCAAGTTGAACTGGTAGCAATACTGTAGCACTCAAAATTATTGACAACACTGAAGTAGACAGCTTAATTATTTCCGACTTCCTTTCCTCATTACTAGCAATAAATAGTTTCCGATCAAGTAATAACGTGCTTGTCTCAGAAGCCAGACATAGACACCTCGTGCACATTATTGAATATCCAGTCATTAGACCCTTCAAACCTGCAGGTATGAGGTACCTGAACCTTTGACATGACTATATTAACTCAGGTGTTCTTGGGGATGTTCTCATGATGCACCAAAGGTCATCATTGCAGACTACTGATCACATGACCCTGAGTAACTGACATCTAGTGTCACACACCTGGCTCTTGACACACTGTGTAGCCCTTCATATAGTCTAGGGCAGGTGTATAAATGTCCAGGTACCTTAGTATCACACACCTGGCTCTTGACACACACTGTGTAGCCCTTCATATAGTCTAGGGCAGGTGTATAAATGTCCAGGTACCTTAGTATCACACACCTGGCTCTTGACACACACACTGTGTAGTCCTTCATATAGTCTAGGGCAGGTGTATAAATGTCCAGGTACCTTAGTATCACACACCTGGCTCTTGACACACTGTGTAGCCCTTCATATAGTCTAGGGCAGGTGTATAAATGTCCAGGTACCTTAGTATCACACACCTGGCTCTTGACACACACACTGTGTAGTCCTTTCATATAGTCTAGGGCAGGTGTATAAATGTCCAGGTACCTTAGTATCACACACCTGGCTCTTGACACACACTGTGTAGTCTTTCATATAGTCTAGGGCAGGTGTATAAATGTCCAGGTACCTTAGTATCACACACCTGGCTCTTGACACACACACACTGTGTAGTCCTTCATATAGTCTAGGGCAGGTGTATAAATGTCCAGGTACCTTAGTATCACACACCTGGCTCTTGACACACACACTGTGTAGTCCTTCATATAGTCTTGGGCAACTGTATAAATGTCCATGTGGATATATTGATAATTAAATTTAATAATAATAATTATCAAACAATAATCATTGTAACTGTAATATTATATATACTTTTCTATGCCTTGTATATTTTTAGTACTTCAGAAAACTATTTCTACATAATTTGTTTAAGAAGTAAAATTTTATTTCTAAATTGTTCATATATTGGTATATTTTAATTAACAATAATTCTTTTATTGATTATTATATTGAGGGATGATTAATTAATATAATCTCCCCTCTAATTAATTGGATAAATGTTTTATATAGTCTATAGATGCAGTCTTTTGAGATAAATAGAGCTTTGTTGATTATACCTAGTAGATATATTCTTTTTAGAATTAGAATTAATTTAACCATAGATACTTAATATATCTTTCGAGATATTATAATTTTGTAGTCCGTAGATACAATCTTTTTAGAATTAGAAACGAGTTGATCATAGCTACAGTCTTTTGAGAAAACAGCAGACTGTAGATATCGTCTTTTGAGAAAACAGCAGACTGTAGATATCGTCTTTTGAGAAAACAGCAGACTGTAGATATCGTCTTTTGAGAAAACAGCAGACTGTAGATATCGTCTTTTGAGAAAACAGCAGACTGTAGATATCGTCTTTTGAGAAAACAGCAGACTGTAGATATCGTCTTTTGAGAAAACAGCAGACTGTAGATATCGTCTTTTGAGAAAACAGCAGACTGTAGATATCGTCTTTTGAGAAAACAGCAGACTGTAGATATCGTCTTTTGAGAAAACAGTAGACTGTAGATATCGTCTTTTGAGAAAACAGCAGACTGTAGATATCGTCTTTTGAGAAAACAGCAGACTGTAGATATCGTCTTTTGAGAAAACAGTAGACTGTAGATATCGTCTTTTGAGAAAACAGCAGACTGTAGATATCGTCTTTTGAGAATTTAACTTTCTCTTGTATTTGTTATTTTTGAGCGTTAAATTATGAACATTCCTTTCATACATCTTAAAATATAGTGCATTATTGAATCTTTATGAAAAGTAAAGTTCTTCTGAAATTTGGACGCCAAGCACATAAATTTAATTATCACAACTAATTTGGGGGTTGTTGCACTCCTGGTGACTGATTTTAGGACCAATTTGGGGTTGTTGAACTACTGGTGACTGATTTTAGAACCAATTTGGGGTTGTTGAACTATTGGTGACTGATTTTAGGACCAATTTGGGGTTGTTGAACTACTGGTGACTGATTTTAGGACCAATTTGGGGTTGTTTTACTCCTGGTGACTGATTTTAGGACCAATTTGGGGTTGTTGAACGACTGGTCTCTGGTTTTAGGACCAATTTGGGGTTGTTGAACTACTGGTGACTGATTTTAGGACCAATTTGGGGTTGTTGAACGACTGGTCTCTGGTTTTAGGACCAATTTGGGGTTGTTGAACTACTGGTGACTGATTTTAGGACCAATTTGGGGTTGTTGAACGACTGGTCTCTGGTTTTAGGACCAATTTGGGGTTGTTGAACTACTGGTGACTGATTTTAGGACCAATTTGGGGTTGTTGAACGACTGGTCTCTGGTTTTAGGACCAATTTGGGGTTGTTGAACTACTGGTCACTGATTTTAGGACCAATTTGGGGTTGTTGAACTACTGGTCACTGATTTTAGGCCCAATTTGGCATTGATCATCTTCGTGACTAATTTCAGAACGCAATTTTCGTTAAACTGATTTCAGTGATAATGAACTAGTTTCCATTCGCATTGACTTGAAGCGGACATTTGGTGGTCAAATTATGATTGTAATGAGACAGTTTGGCCGTCCTAGTCAAGATGTGAAGAATTTTGACTTCTTTTCAATTAGGTTAGTTTTAAATTGGTTTCACCATTAAATAAAACATATGGATTTTCCTATTTCTACATATGCTGAGCGTTTATAGCGTAGCTCTGTAGAGAGAGATAGACAGACAGACAGAGTGAGAGAGAGAGAGAGAGAAAGACAGACAGACAGAGAGTGAGAGAGAGAGAGAGAGAGAAAGACAGACAGACAGAGAGTGAGAGAGAGAGAGAGAGAGAAAGACAGACAGACAGAGAGTGAGAGAGAGAGAGAGAGAAGACAGACAGACAGAGAGTGAGAGAGAGAGAGAGAGATTGAGACTTTATTTTGAAGGCAGTTACTCTACACAAAGCATCTTAGCTCTCCTGGGAATCAGTCAGTAAGCAATCTGTTGTTAACATGACAGAACCTTCAATAGTTGCGAGGAATTTGTTTACTAAATCAATAACGTGTTGCCACCGGAAGTTCCAACGCCTACCTCCACCTATTACTATATCTGTCATGAGGAAAATATTGATCTCACCTCAGACCACCGATAATAATTTACCAGAAACATAAAACATTTTATCGATTGAAGAATATACTTTTGCACAACGGTCTTGGAATATATAGAGCTTTCTATAAGGTTAGCTATGTGGAGGGTTAAGGAAATACGTAGACTATAGGTTGATCTAATGAAGGGTAGTGTGAGAGTAGATCTAATTAAGGGTAGTCTGAGAGTAGATCTAATTAAGGGTAGTCTGAGAGTAGATCTAATTAAGGGTAGTCTGAGAGTAGATCTAATTAAGGGTAGTCAGAGAGTAGATCTAATTAAGGGTAGTCTGAGAGTAGATCTAATTAAGGGTAGTCTGAGAGTAGATCTAATTAAGGGTAGTCAGAGAGTAGATCTAATTAAGGGTAGTCTGAGAGTAGATCCAATTAAGGGTAGTCTGAGAGTAGATCTAATTAAGGGTAGTCTGAGAGTAGATCTAATTAAGGGTAGTCTGAGAGTGGATCTAATTAGAGAGGTAGTCTCAAGGCAGACCCTTTAAGAGTAGCTTGATAGCAGACCCAATTAGGAGTAGTCAGAAGACAGACTTAATATGAGTCTCAAGATAGAGCCAATTATGGGTAGTGTGAGGGCAGATTCAGTGAGGTGGTAGCCTCATGCCAAATAACTTCTTCAGCGTTTCCTCGCGAAAATCCTCATAAAACACCCCGGGAGAACCTCAGATAATCCTCATAAAATCTTCTCCGCTCAAATCATCGTTCTTGAATAGCTTAGCTTCTTAAAGCCAAGAAAACAGAATGGAATTTCTTCTGATTAAAATTTCCGTTTAGAGTGCTTCATCCTTCTGGTAGAAGCAAAGTCTGAAATCTTGTTATGGAGGAGTCATTGTGAGAGCTCCTCTTTTAGGTTACGGCTCATTCCTGAAGAGTAGCCTTCAAATTTCCTTCTGTGTAGTTATTTTGAGAAAGGTTCCTGGTTGACTGTCCCACAAGTCTCCTTCCGGGTGAGATAATATAAGGGTTGATCCTTCGTGATACCTGGAAGCGTATCCTCCACAGGTGCCCTGGACCAGGCGCCCTGGACCACGAGCCCTGGACCACGAGCCCTGGACCACGAGCCCTGGACCAGGCGCCCTGGACCAGGCGCCCTGGACCACGAGCCCTGGACCACGAGCCCTGGACCACGAGCCCTGGACCAGGCGCCCTGGACCACGAGCCCTGGACCACGAGCCCTGGACCACGAGCCCTGGACCACGAGCCCAGGACCAGGCGCCCTGGACCAGGAGCGCTGGACCACGAGCCCTGGACCACGAGCCCTGGACCAGCATGGCGTCGTTCGAGAGGTGTTCTTGCAGTATGATGCAGCCGTCACTGTACCCATTTGTGGGGTGCTCGCTGGTCACTGGCCGGTCATCACCCATTACTTCCTCACGGTAAAGTTTTGAGGCAGTAACTTGCCTTTAAAGACGCTCTCACACGGTGGGTGGGTGTTGACAGGGGCCCCACACGGTGTAAGGAGGGTGTTGACAGGGGTCCCACACGGTGTAAGGTGGGTGTTGACAGGGGCCCCACACGGTGTAAGGAGGGTGTTGACAGGGGCCCCACACGGTGTAAGGTGGGTGTTGACAGGGGCCCCACACAATGTAAGGAGGGTGTTGACAGGGGCCCCAAACGATGTAAGGTGGTGTTGACTGGGGCCCCACACGGTGTAAGGAGAGTGTTGACAGGGCCCCCACACGGTGTAAGCAGCCCCGCCGGAAGCCCATATAAGACATTTACACACGCCGATCAACACCAGATTGTCGATATGGTGTTGACACAAACAAAATGGCGGACGTGAGCGGGGGCTTGGAGGGTGTACCTAGGGGCTCAGGGCCGACCGTCTGGGAAAGGCAGCCCTGAATATTATATGATTCCGCTGAGGGAGAGTCCCCGGGCCGCTGAGAGTACGCCACGACGGGTGCGTGGGTGCGCGCGCCTCTCTCTATATGACTGGGAATGTAACAGTCTAGGAAACACACGCCGTTTGTTATGGCGTGGTTCGAATGCTCTTAACTACGTAATACAGTGGTTAGGGAGAGTGTGTGTGTGTACTGGGGCGGCGAGGCAGCGTTATATAACGGGCTGAGGAGGTCTGAACGAACGGTATAATGTATGCGACGTAAGCTACATCAGTGGGAGATTCACTGGCGTAGGCGCCACCCCATCTCCCCTGGGTTCGCATCCCAGTTAAAGCGGGTGTGCTGCGAGAGTCCAGGCTGAAGAGGGGGGGAGGGGGGACTGGGGGATTATCCTGACCCCTGCTGTTGTCGTGGGGGGGGGGGGGTAATGATATTTAGTGAAGACTGAAAAACAAAATATGTGAACAGTGAAACAAGAAGGTGATGTTTCTGTGATAAAATATTGCAACCTGCAGTCAGCCCAGGCTCGTTAAAGCGGCGGGCGTTCCCAAGAAGCATTCATCAATGTTATCATACTTTGAATTAAAAACAGATTTGTTCTCATATATGAAAATATTATTAAAGTTCTATGTATAATTAAGTGTAGGTTAGGTTAGGTGTTCAGGTTCCGTGGACGGTAATTTGTATTTGAAGTACGTGGGTGAAGCATTTACAGAGCTGCAGTTGAAGCAGATGTTGTCAGCCAACCCGTCCTCAGGCACAGTCCGTTCCATCCAGCGGTCGACCCCAAAGACGCATTCATCAATGTTAACATTCTGTTCATTCAAAACTGGAATTTTCTCAAAAATAAATTAATATTGTTATATTTTAGCATATTGTGCATATTTAGACATTGCTTTGGTTAGGTGTTTAGGTTCTGGTGGCGATTATTTGTATTGGTAGTTCGTGTGTGAAGCATTTACAACTTTGTGGTTTGAACAAAAGTCCTCAGCGAAGCACTTGATCGAAAAGTGTTCGAACGTCAGCAGTTGTGAGTCTTGAGTAAACTGTTTTTCATTCATAAACAAGGCGTTTGGGAGCTGGATTAATGAGCATTTGGCCTTTGTTGATGAGGAGGCCGTTCTCAAGACAGTGAGTCTTATGAGCCGCCAGCTGTCGCCCTGGTTAAACACCTGGTAGTTTTTTTAATAACTGTGATGGTGTGTAAACATTTTACGGTTCCAATAACAGTCTGCTTGTATACTGACAAGTGAAGTTTTGTCCTAAACAGAAAAATATTCTCAAGTTATAACTTTATTGTAAACCAATAAATCGTTGGTTTAAAATATAAAAAGTCTATGCTTAACTCGTTTATTTTGAAACGGTCTGAAGAATTTGGTTTTATCTAAATGAAATTATAGAGGATACTCATATAGATTCGAATTTTATATTTCACGTGTTTGAGAATAATACTGCATATTCATGTAATCAAACCTATTGAAACGTAACCTAACTTAACCTAATCTAACCTTAACCTTAACCTAACCATGTATAGGGAGTAAATAACATCCCAGGTTGTGTTGAGGACAGACCCAAATGTTGTGTCTATATGGGATACAAACTCGTACCTGGACGTCCTAGGCATACACACTACCATTGGACGATGATGCCTCGTAAGTTTCCTAACTAAAAGTACTACCAAGCAAGTACTTTAAATATGTCTTGTAGTACTTTGGGTTAAGATACTTTTTGAGCACAGCATGATGCAGTTGGTAGGGTGTGTGCCAGGCATGCAGTTCAGGGACGAGTGTTCGATCCCATTGTATGGCCTCACATACTTCATATATAGACATAAACACCCCCCCCCCCCTCGCACACACACACACACACACACAAGGAGCAGTAAGAGGGCGAGATATCGGACTGTGCTTGGGGGAGTTGAACTTTGGCTCTTTGATCCCGCCTCTCAACTGTCAACCAGCTGATGTACAGGGTCCTGAACCTACTGGGCTCTATCATATCTACATTTCAAACTGTGAATGGAGACTGCCTCCACCACATCATTGCCTAATGCATTCCATTTGTTAACTAATATGAAACTAAAAAAAAAAGGTATTTTTAATGTCTATAGTTCATCTGGCTACTCAGTTTCCAACTGTGTCCCCTTGTGCATGTACCACGTGTGTTAAATAAACTGTCTTTATCTTCCTTATCTATTCCTCTGAGAATCTTATATGTAGTGATCATGTCTCCCTTAACTCTTCTGACTTCCAGCAACGTGTGGTTTAGTTCCCGTAGTCTCTCCTCGTAGCTCATATCCTTTAGCTCGGGTACAATGCTGGTGGCATACCTTGGAATCTCCAATTTAGTCTTCTGCTTGACTAGATACGGACTCCACGCTGGAGCTGCATACTTCAGGATTGGTCTGACATATGTGGTATTTAAGGTCCTAAATGATTCCTTACTCAAATTTCTAAAGGCAGTTCTTATGCTGGCCCACATGAAAAGCCTCTAATGATATCCTTTTGATGTGGGCTTTAAGGGACAAGTCTTGCATGATGTAAACTCCTAGGTCTCTCTCTCTCTCTCTCTCTCTCTCTCCTCTCTCTCTCTCTCTCTCTCTCTCTCTCTCTCTCTCTCTCTCTCTCTCTCTCTCTCTCTCTCTCTCTCTCTCTCTCTCTCTCTCTCTCTCTCTCTCTCTCTCTCCTCTCTCTCTCTCTCTCTCTCTCTCTCTCTCTCTCTCTCTCTCTCTCTCTCTCTCTCTCTCTCTCTCTCTCTCTCTCTCTCTCTGGCTTTATTTGTTATGCCATTTTCATACTGTCTCTCTGCTTCTCTTCTTACTCTGAGGTACTCATTCCTGGCCCTCTGGAATCTTTTTCTGCTCTCTGGTGTTCTATTATTTCTGTTGTTTCTTCACTCTCTTGTAATTAATTTGTTTGCTTCTATACATTCTTGTGCCTGATTAAACCATGGATTCCTCTTTTGCTTCTGATTTTTCCTTTTGGTCTGGGATAAACGTGTTTACTGCCTCCTGACACCTTCGTGTGATATAATCCATCATGTCTTGTACTGATTAAACTCTGAGTTCTGTTCCCAGGGTATTTATATTAGGAATTTTCTCATCTCCTCATAGGTCCCCTTTCGGTACGCCAGCCTTTGGCTTTCTAGTTCTTTTTTTTGGGGGGTGGGGTGGGGGGAGATTACCCCCCAAGCTCTACCAGATGCTCAAATATCAGTACGCTGTGATCACTCATTCCCATGGGGGGCTTTCTAAGTTAACTTCTCTTATATCTGTCTTTACCTCGGTCTCTGTCTATCTTCCTGCCTGTCTGTCTCCCCCTCTCTCTTATAAAAAAAATAATTGTCTAATGTGTGGGTGGTTGCCAGTGAGAGGAGCTTAGTGGTGTGTAATACTAAAAAAAAATATAGTTCCCCTTACTGTGATCACTGCCCGTAGCCTGAGAAACCTTTGAAGTTGTGGAAAGGTACCTTGCCACTGAATTTTTAAAAGACAATGACAGTGGACTTATATATACTGTGACTCGCAGAGTGCACTCCTGGCATTGAACGCACATAGTAGTAACACCCAAAAAATAGTCAACCCTCCACACCTGGGACAGGTAAGGTAATTATCTGGTCAAAATACTAAGCCAGTAAGGCTAATATAACGCTCGGAATCTACTTAAATATTTCCTTATCTTAATTATTTTTTTTTAAATTTTTTTTAAATATTTTGCATAAATCTAAAATTTAATTTGGTCGCTAAAAAGCATTATAATTTGATATAATGAAAGTGTTGGAATATTTCAGTCTATTGCATATATTATATGCAATAGACTGTATATTATATGTGTTATATGTAATATATTATATGTCTTACATGTAATATATTATATGTGTTATCTGCAATATTTTGCATATAATTGCATTATATTATATAGGAAATTACAAAAACTGATGCTGTGGAAATATTTGTTAATTCTAAAGGGAAGAGCACAGCATTATCGCAAGTTTGAACTTATTAATGAAACATAAATACAGTAGTAAAGAAAATTTTGTACCATTTTCAAAATTGTAGACATGGATAAGTAAGCAAGCAGTTCCATTACAGAGCCTGTACCAGACCAATACATATGCATTGCATTCATATGCATTTTACATATGCACTCTACAATACATATGGTTTACAATACATATGGTTTAAAATATACACAATATCTCAGAATTTCAAATAGCTTCACTGTGCCGAAAGTTTGAGGCGGTGTAGACGCACACGTGTAGTCCCACACAACCTGTTTACTGTCCCTTCATGCCTGCAGGTGACTCCATCCGGCCCTCTGTGACTGCTTGCATGTCTGGCAGCTTGTCCTCCACACACACACACACATGCCTCAAGCAAACGTCACTCATTGCCTGATATATATATATATATATATATATATATATATATATATATATATATATATATATATATATATATGTATAT
>NC_091194.1:540025-545025 GCF_040958095.1 Procambarus clarkii
CTTATTTGTCTGTGTATTATGTTTTTGTTTGCTGTTTGTTTTTAACCTTTGCTGTCTCGTATGGTATAGTTTCTTTGTTCCTTGTCTCGTATAGCAACGTTCCTCTGTTCACTATCAGACAATTGACTTGTTCTGGTGATTTATTTATGATGATATGTGTTCCCTCTCCTTCCCTCGTCACTGTTCATGTTCTGTTATGCGATGCACGTTCTCCAGAAATATTTCGGTTACGTATTTCCAGGTAAGCTGTGGAATGTTTTCCAAGGAAGTCAGTTGTTGTGTTACCACGATATTATCCGCGGTGGCAATTGGCGTTACCAAGAAACTGTTCAAACCGTGCCCGTCTCATAGCAACCGCTGTCTGCTTCACCAAAACCGGTTCTGGCTGGGTTTTTTATGCAAATTTTATATTATTAAAGCCATCTCGTTTAGAGTTATTGCATGACATGAACGTCTTAGCCTTGACTGCAGAGCAAAGCGGTAGTTTTGTTGCAATGCAGCTCTGCTGAGCTGTCCCACATGGCTTGCTTGGTAGGTCGACTTCCTCTCTCTTCTTGCAAGGTCGGGATTCGATCCTGGAAGGTCTATTTGGCTTTCACAGTTCCTTTACTCCTTCACGTCCAAGCTTCTTGTCTTCATATCCCTGCTTTTTTGTCCTTATATTCCTGCTCTTTGTTCTAATATCCATGCTTCTTATCCTCGTATTCCATGCGCCATGTCCTTATAGCCCAGATCATTGTCCTCATATTCCTTCTTCTTGTCCTCATATCCCGGCTCATTGTCACATGTCAACTCCTTGTCATCAAACCCCTTACATGTGCAAATAATCATACTAGTTCTTCGCCTTTTCCTCATACTTACCTTACATAAGAACATAGGATGAATATAAGAATTAAAGAATCTGCAGAAGACCTATTAGGCCATACTAAGCCAGGCTCATTTATTTCCACTTAAACTCATCTATATCTATAATATGCTGTGGAATATCTGCCTGTCTATTCTAGGCTGGAGGTCACCTTGTCACTCTAATTACAATTCAGTAAACAATAATGCATTTCATAATACATTTCATAAATCAACATGACACCTGGACAGCCAGCCACGGCCAGTTGCCCAGTACAACGAGACCTACGTCCAAGTATATGTCCAGTGGCACTCAGAAGTGTCGAGATAGGGTCACCGTGATGCCCGGAGAGGGTGGCAGGCAGGTTGAGGTTATATATGTGCCTTCACTTTAGTTCACACCAATCTCGAGTGCAGCAGAACAGGTGGGAATAGTGCTGCTACAATTTAGGGAACCAAAGAAACCAGAAATTATGGAATTCTTGCACAGCACTACAGGGTTACTCATCCTTGGTAGAATAGTATTACTAATATAAAGCTGGTGACCTGGTAGGAAATTTGGGACAGCAAACAGAAAATCCCCAGCATAAGGGGCTCCCACAGCTAGGGAGCTCTGTAGTTCATGAAAGCGGTTTTAAGCATTGGGAAAGTGTGAAATAAGTTACAGGAATATTTTATTGACTGATTCCTTGAGTAAATTTCGGATCATGAATTCCAGTGGAACTTAATTACCATAGTAGAGTCTGTAGCGGGTATGCATAATAATGTGAATGTTTGTTGTGGTATCTGGCGATATCTGTATCCTTAAGTGTAGCTGGAAGCGTAGCTTGGCCTCATTGGTGATCTTCTGTAAAGGTCGTGATGTCAAGGGTGCTGCTCTTTGGAGCAACTCGTACTCTCTCACTTTCTTGCTGTCCAGAGAGGACCACAAGTAATATATACACTGAGAGGTGTACCCAGCTTCTTGGTGTATATACACTGAGAGGTGTACCCTGCTTCTTGGTGTATATACACTGAGAGGTGTACCCTGCTCCTTGGTGTATATACACTGAGAGGTGTACCCTGCTTCTTGGTGTATACACTGAGAGATGTACCCTGCTTCTTGGTGTATATACACTGAGAGGTGTACCCTGCTTCTTGGTGTATATACACTGAGAGGTGTACCCTGCTTCTTGGTGTATATACACTGAGAGGTGTACCCAGCTTCTTGGTGTATATACACTGAGAGGTGTACCCAGCTTCTTGGTGTATATACACTGAGAGGTGTACCCAGCTTCTTGGTGTATATACACTGAGAGGTGTACCCTGCTTCTTGGTGTATATACACTGAGAGGTGTACCCTGCTTCTTGGTGTATATACACTGAGAGGTGTACCCTGCTTCTTGGTGTATATACACTGAGAGGTGTACCCTGCTTCTTGGTGTATATACACTGAGAGGTGTACCCTGCTTCTTGGTGTATATACACTGAGAGGTGTACCCTGCTTCTTGCTGTATATACACTGATAGGTGTACCCAGCTTCTTGGTGTATATACACTGAGAGTTAGGTTTGGTCCCATATATTAGACCTACGTTTGACTACGCCTTCGACAGGTTAGGCTAGGCAAAGTTAATTGTATTTTATTTGTTAAGTTCGTCATTTGGGCTAATTCACTTATACTAAGTGCAAAAAGTTTGGGTTTCCAACAGTTGATTTTTGTACGTTTGAGCAAATAGTTGGTATAAGTACTATCATTATTGGAGGACGGGCCACCATGTCGCCAACTCTCTAGTCCATCCACTTCAAGTTGTTTGATTTTGTCTCTAGAATCGAGACAATTCAATTTGAATATATCGGTGGTCTGAATGGTGGGGCAGATGGTTGAGGCTTCCGGTAAAGGGGATCTAACTATCTATGATTTATTACGTGAAATCACTCTTGGAAGAGATGAGAATGAGTAACAAAACATTCTCACTCAACTTCCCCCTCTGCAGGTCTTCTAGCAGGGGGCTACCGTGTCCTTGTCTGGCAGCCTCGAACTCGGACCGGAAAATAAGTTTTCTGGCCAATCAGAAACCTGCCATCTATTGAGAAGAGTAATATATGGATCCTCCGGATGGATCCTCTTAGGAGTTGATGCCTTGCTTCTCATGCAACTCTATGCAATACTTCTTGTATCGAGGTGTGTATGTTATGTATTGTTAATTGATATGGACTTTCTCACTAAGCCTAGTCTTGGTTTATATGTTGGCATTCTCTCTCTCTCTTTCTCTCTCTCTCTCTCTCTCTCTCTCTCTCTCTCTCTCTCTCTCTCTCTCTCTCTCTCTCTCTCTCTCTCTCCCTCTCTCTCTCTCTCTCTCTCTCTCTCTCTCTCTCTCTCTCCCTCTCTCTCCCCCTCCCTCCCTCCCTCCCTCCCTCCCTCCCTCCCTCTCTCTCTCTCTCTCTCTCTCTCTCTCTCTCTCTCTCTCTCTCTCTCTCTCTCTCTCTCTCTCTCTCTCTCTCTCTCTCTCTCTCTCTCTCTCTCTCTCTCTCTCTCTCTCCCTCCCTCCCTCCCTCCCTCCCTCCCTCCCTCCCTCTCTCTCTCTCTCTCTCTCTCTCTCTCTCTCTCTCTCTCTCTCTCTCTCTCTCTCTCTCTCTCTCTCTCTCTCTCTCTCTCTCTCTCTCTCTCTCCCTCCCTCCCTCCCTCCCTCCCTCCCTCCCTCCCTCCCTCCCTCCCTCTCTCTCTCTCTCTCTCTCTCTCTCTCTCTCTCTCTCTCTCTCTCTCTCTCTCTCTCTCTCTCTCTCTCTCTCTCTCTCTCCCTCCCTCCCTCCCTCCCTCCCTCCCTCCCTCCCTCCCTCCCTCCCTCCCTCTCTCTCTCTCTCTCTCTCTCTCTCTCTCCCTCCCTCCCTCCCTCCCTCCCTCCCTCCCTCCCTCCCTCCCTCTCTCTCTCTCTCTCTCTCTCTCTCTCTCTCTCTCTCTCTCTCTCTCTCTCTCTCTCTCTCTCTCTCTCTCTCTCTCTCTCTCTCTCTCTCCCTCCCTCCCTCCCTCCCTCCCTCCCTCCCTCCCTCCCTCCCTCCCTCTCTCTCTCTCTCTCTCTCTCTCTCTCTCTCTCTCTCTCTCTCTCTCTCTCCCTCCCTCCCTCCCTCCCTCCCTCCCTCCCTCCCTCCCTCTCTCTCTCTCTCTCTCTCTCTCTCTCTCTCTCTCTCTCTCTCTCTCTCTCTCTCTCTCTCTCTCTCTCTCTCTCTCTCTCCCTCTCCCTCTCTCCCTCCCTCCCTCCCTCCCTCCCTCCCTCCCTCCCTCCCTCCCTCTCTCTCTCTCTCTCTCTCTCTCTCTCTCTCTCTCTCTCTCTCTCTCTCTCTCTCTCTCTCTTTCTCTCTCTCTCTCTCTCTCTCTCTCTCTCTCTTTCTCTCTCTCTCTCTCTCTCTGTCTCTCCCTGTCTCTCTCTCTCTCTCTCTCTCCCTCTCTCTCCCTCTCTCTCTCTCTCTCTCTCTCTCTCTCTCTCTCTCTCTCTCTCTCTCTCTCTCTCTCTCTCTCTCTCTCTCTCTCTCTCTCTCTCTCTCTCTCTCTCTCTTATATACAGAAATCATTGATATCGTTTCGTATCAGTCTTCAACTCGCGGCAATTGGTAGACATATGCCATTTTAGCTTTCAATTGCATTATCTTCACTCGATTTTAACAATTCCTGGTAATGTGGTGGTAGAATAGTTTAGAATGTGCATGAATTGTGCTGGTGGTTGTTAAGGGTTATTAAGGCCAATCATCCTCTGCTGGGTTATTAAGGCCTATGAACCGCTGGTGGGTTATTAAGGCCTATGAACCGCTGGTGGGTTATTAAGGCCTATGAACCTCTGGTGGGTTATTAAGGCCTATGAACCTCTGGTGGGTTATTAAGGCCTATGAACCTCTGGTGGGTTATTAAGGCTTATGAACCTCTGCTGGGTTCAAGAGACAACAAATCTTCTTCTAACACTATAGAGATGACAAATACACTTTTAAATCAGAGGAACAAATTACTAAGTTTCTAACATGAGACTCAATCCTTCCCAACATAATTATTAAATACAATTATCATTATAATAATACTCTATCTTGTGGGAGATATTAATATTTTTTCATACTTTTACAATTATTCACAACTAGCACTGCTACTATATACATATGTGTGTGTACATACAAAAGAATGGGGGTGGTAGGA
>NC_091194.1:550025-581425 GCF_040958095.1 Procambarus clarkii
TCAAATACAAACTAAATAAAGTCAGAAACCAATGTACACTTTACCTATAAGGTAAAAGTGTCAATAGAAGACGAGAACATAAAAATACATGAAACAGCAGAAGGCCTATTACCCATTATTAGGGTAATGGGTATAGAATGCCCATACGTGGCAGCTCCTATTCATATCCACCTAAACTCATTCATATATATCTGTCTAACCTACGCTTTTGGCAACGTTTCCTTACTCCTAATGCAGCTGTTCACCTAGCAGTAAACAGGTACCCTGGAGCTAGGCAACTGTTGTGTTCTCAAGCATTATCTCACGTGCCCCATTGTAATTCCCTGCCAGAAAAAATGTATTAATTAATAACAATAATAATGAACATTTTTAGGAAAAATAATTCCTGTTGCTATTTTTATGTGTTTATTTATTGTTTTACTATTAACAGAAATATAAGAGAGAAAACCTGTTGAAAAAATATTAGTATTAATATTTTTTAACAAGACAATTAAACAATAACATAATTTATATATATTATTTTACCTTATAAACAATAAGAATTTTGAATGTGAAATTATAAGCTTTGATTTATATTGTTAAAGTTAAAACATATAAGAAGGGAAAATAAGGTTATTTTACTGTGAGACTTTTGATGGTGCACGATTGATGGCATATTCTACATCCGGCTTGTGTTGGGTCGTATTTAGACCTAAATGTAAACCATTACTTTCATCAGTCAGTCTAGTCCTCTAATTTGACTTGACTAAGTTCAGCACTGAAGGCAATCCGCTGAATATGGAATTCCAGAGTTAAAAAAAAAAAGATTTTCTGCGGTTTTCTGCGTTAATTCAATCACTAACCAAACTCTTTCAACATTTTCTTGTTCAGATCTTAAGTTGACAAATTTTTGCCTCCAAATTGCGCAGCTTTGTAAGTCAATTACATGTAAAATTCTTTTAAATCAATCCACTTGAATATTTCCAATTTTAATTTGTCTAATGTTGCACTTCATAAATTTGAAATTTCTTCAAATGACCAGAATTAAGCACATTTTAAAGAATTTTGATCAGCCAATCAATCACTGATATTTGAATGTTCGTTCTCTCATGAATTTCAAGACGTCAACCGGTTTTTAGATTTGGAAAAAATTCCAAGTGCCAATTGTCGACATCACGCATAAGAAATTGCCGTTTGATTTCAAAGGCTTTCATGTTATGGAAGATAACATGAAGTGTTTTGTCAGGTCCCTGTAATTCAGTGCGCGAGTCCTGTAATAGAGGACAAAACAGTGAAAAACATCAGTCAACAGATCCACACAACGTCAGATAATTTTGACAAGAAAATTTTTCAATTGTCAAAAACATAAGAACGTCATCCAACTAATCAACTAATCATTTAAAGACAAAACCTATACTAAGCTGCTTCATTTGGTAGTAATGATACTTGTTATATATTTATTTATTTATTTAATCTGGGTGGGTTTTTAAAGAAGGAAGGACTAGCACCACATGCTGATTGCCAGTACATTTGCTCAGGTCCCACCTTGGGCGCCGTAATAACTGGTAGTATAGTACTTACTAATAGTGCCATACGTTCATGTAACAGTAAATAGGTAGCTGAGAGTTAGGCAGCTGTTGTGGGCTGCATCCTGGGGGAAGGTCAGAATAGTTGGCCTACAGGGGGCCTTGTTAAGATTAAGAGGCCCCCTACTCTCCCTCTATAGTAGTAAACAATAAAACATGTTGTCTATGTTCCTGAGCACTCCGTTGTAGCGTTAATTTTGTGTATTGCAAATAGGATCATCAAACACAAAACACTGAAAGTTCTCAAATACAATTAAAATACAGGTAGTGATCTCATTATGTTAGTATGTATTCAGCTCATTCCTAGTTTGTGTTAAATATGACATGAATTGAAGATGACATGACATCTTGTTGTGTCTGCCAATCTCACTTCACTCTGGTCGTGTTAGTGTTTATTTCTATCTTTTAGTCATTGTATCCCTTGATAAGGTATTAATTATATTATTTCTATATATACTTATTCACAATAAGGTGGTGAACACCAGACACCCAACCCCACACATCTTGACACAGAAAGTGACGACGTTTCCGTCCTCACTTTCGGTGTCTGGATTTCAGAGAAAGATTTTCTATTTTTCTCTAAGAAATTTTACTCATAATGAATATTAGTATAAAAATATAAGACATATTTGCGACTTATTATTTTGTACACATTTCAGAGATAAAAATACATCAGTGTTAAGATAAAAGAAGAAATTACAAAACAAAAAATTTGCTAAAAATGTGTGATTAAAATATTTAGTAATTAAAAATTCAATGTAAATTTAAAAATGAAAAATATCAAACCAATATAAAAATAGATAAAAAGCCTAACAACTTCTTTGCAGAAGAGGAATTAATGTTTAAATAAAGGAGTCGAGGACTGTGAGCTGCTCAGTTCAGCTCTTATACCAAGCAAGTGCTATAAACAACATCGAGGCTAACTGAATATTCTTAAATAAAATAAATACTGACTACAGATTACAAGGAGTCAGTATGGATCCGCATCAGAATATTAATTCAGTCTTCCAACTGAGTTTTCCTTCTTTGAGTTTTCCCAACAATAATAACAGAAAATCCGTGAATTATGTTAAACTATTGTCAATAGATGTTGTTACACTTAATACAATCATGGCTCAGTTCACGATCAGTTGCAATAGGCTACATTTTGAGCATTTTTACAAACATGTGGAAACATAAGGATGATATTTATCATAATCTTTTATGTGCACTCGCGATGCATTGAATTTCTGAGTTGTTGCAGAGCTACACTTATGTTGATTGACTCCTTATCTAAATCTTTACCTACTTTATTAACATGCACTTTCCAAACGCTCAAGTAATCCCACGTAGGAATTTGAGAGTTGTTTATTACATTCATAGTAAAGTAATCCTCCTGTTTAAGACAGTACTGATAGTAAAGATGCGGACCATTGTACATATAGTGACGTATTGGACTGACAGTAGAATTTGATACAGTTGAATTTGGGCAAACCGGAAAAGGTTATGTATTTTTGTTGCTAATTAAACCTAGCCTAACCATCTATCCGAGGCCTAATATAGTACATATATGTGCTATAATAGGCCTAGGAGTACTTAAGTTTCCTTTTGAGCCTTATTTTTTCAGGAGTCTATTAAGTGAATAATATCAAATTATACTCTAATTGTCCATTCCGTCAATATATGTATGGTGGTCCATATAGTTACAAAAAGTACCATATAAACAGGAGGATGGGTTGCTTTATTAATATCTCATTAACGTTACTGCAATTCTAAAATATAACTTTAATATTAAACCATACAAAAGTATAAGGCAACTTTGTTAAGCTGTTGGTAGGAAGAAGGTCAGTGTGTACCTTGGTAGTAATTTCTCCCTCGTGGCAGGGTTATAAAATGTTCTTTTAGCTTGCTTTAAGTCATTATCAATGAGATGTTTTGGGTCTTGGATACAGGCTCCATTATTTTATTAATTCACTGTCAGTCAACTAAAGACTACAGACACAGTGAGGGCTTTCAAACATAAACAAGAAAACTGATAATTTGGAATTGTAATACACATTCTTCTAACATACATTAATAGTTTTCATATAGCTGTTAAACTTGAAGGACTGTATTTCTCTATAAATCATTGTATCCATCTGCTCAACATCACTAATGAGATTAGTATATGGCACCAAACTTTTAACCTTAAATTATTAAGACCTTCAAAATTCTCCTGTCACAAAAATATTATCAAAATACTTTTACATTTAACATTCTAAGATAACATGTAATTAAAAAACTTTAATTTTAAAGAAATCAAAACTGGTTTGAATTTAGTGTTGGGTTTTAGGCCTATCATCCTTTGACTATTAAGGCCGCCACAACAGCTTACTGACCAACCAGCAGTATACTTTAGTCCTGGACATTGTCCAGGACTAAAGTATACTCTCTGTGTATATACACCAAGAAGCAGGGTCCATGAGTACAGTTGTGGTTGGAGTGAACAGGTGTACAGTTGTGGCTGGAGTGAACAGGTGTACAGTTGTGGCTGGAGTGAACAGGTGTACAGTTGTGACTGGAGTGAACAGGTGTACAGTTGTTAACTAAACCTAACATAACATAACCCAACCTAACCTTATCAAATTTAACTTAACCTAAGGTAATAAACCTAATTTAACATAACCCAACCCAACCCAACGATATATAAGGTTTTGATAATCAGAAAGCAAGCTTTGTCGAACGGTGTTGAGTACGACTTGATTAAATTCATGTAATAAGCAAAGTTACATCAAAACAGACGAATTTGTAATACTATTTAAAGGTAGTATTACGCAATTTATTAACTAAACGTTATTGGCTGTGTGAAGAGGATTTAGTTCCAATTAATGGGATTACAACATTAACCAACTAAATGGATAATTTGTATAAAGAATGACAGTAGAAATAGTCGTAGACAATGGTATTAGTCCTTGAGATGTAAGCCTTGTCCTAACCATATACTCAGACCATGATAATGCACTCGGGAGAGAACGAAGGACTTAGTGTTGTGGTGTTGTTCAAATATTGTCATAAAATGCACAAATACACAAGTGTGGGTTTTTTTATCCTATGGTAATTTGTCTGTGAGAAGAATTACCTTTACTTAAAAACAATCATCCATATCCTAAGGAACAAACGATTTACAAATTTATTATTTTGAATTACTGTAGGTTTTAAACTTACATTCTGACTTGCTCTGGGGTTTGAACCTAAGTGTCTTACTCTGGGGTTTGGATCTACTAATACAGTTAAGGAATAGAGTGTCATGGGTATTAGTATGCTCTAAAGTATTGTAACCATCATTAATATTGTAAGCAGGATTTAGGTTACCTCTTCATGGAATCATGAGACCTTTTAAGGTCAGCCCACTTGCTCTTGGGGTTGATCCCAATATATGGCTTCAGTATTCCTCTTTGATTTCAATGTGCATCATTTTGAAATTAGTATTAGAGCTGATTATATATTATCTGCATCAATAGTGATCGCGTGAGAACCTCGTAATCAATTGCTGAGAATTTTTAGGTCAATTAACAGCCTATTCGCATGGGGGTACACTCACAAGGAGACACAGGTGGAATGAGTACCCAAATGAGCCTCAGAGACATTAGAAAGAATATTTTTGTGTCAGTGCAGTTAACAAATGGAATGTATCAAGAAGAGATGTGGTGGAGGCAGACGCCATACACAGTTTAAAATGAAGATATGACAGAGCTCAATATGCCCAGGAACATGTACACCAGTCTATCAAGAGTTGAAAGGCGGAACCCAAGAACCGTAGCTCATCCCCCTGCAAATACAACTAGGTGAGCAAAGCATTAGACACTTGAGAAAATCTTGATTTAAAAATCAATGGTATGTGTTTCACTGCAGTATTAGGCTTTGACGGCTGATGGGAACGTTTTTCACTGGAAGTGCGAAATTTTGTCCGAGTTTTTACTGAGAATGAAATTTTGTCAGTTGAAGGAATGCTTTTCACAGGGGTATGAAATTTTTTCACCTCATTTAAATCTTTTCTCGAGTATACAATTTTCTGTTCATTGGTACGTTTTCACTGGGGTAGGAATTTTTGTAATATTAGTTATACCGGTGTAGGGGAGTGGTTTATTACTGGAGAAGATGTATTTGTTTATTACTAGAGAAGATGTATTTGTTTATTACTAGAGAAGATGTATTGGTTTATTACTGGAGAAGATGTATTTGTTTATTACTAGAGAAGATGTATTTGTTTATTACTAGAGAAGATGTATTTGTTTATTACTAGAGAAGATGTATTGGTTTATTACTGGAGAAGATGTATTTGTTTATTACTAGAGAAGATGTATTTGTTTATTACTAGAGAAGATGTATTTGTTTATTACTAGAGAAGATGTATTGGTTTATTACTGGAGAAGATGTATTGGTTTATTACTAGAGAAGGTGTAGTGGTTTATTACTGGAGAAGGTGTAGTGGTTTATTACTGGAGAAGATGTATTGGTTTATTACTAGAGAAGGTGTAGTGGTTTATTACTGGAGAAGGTGTAGTGGTTTATTACTGGAGAAGATGTATTGGTTTAACTTGGGAAGGTGGCTTTTTTCTGGAAGTGACTCGTTTTAATGAAGGGATCTATTTTGTTGCGTTATGCGAATTTTTGGCTGCTTTGCGCTAAATGAGGAAGAAGATATGGCTTTTGAACACTGGCAGTAAACAAAGGCTTTTATGAGGATCACATGAGATTTTACCTTAGTTATATTGGGAAGGTGTTGAAGTGTCTAGCATGTAGCCTACTGATGTGTTTTCACTGGAGGGAAGTGAAGGGTATGTTTTTAGCAGAAGGTAATTGTTGAGAGAGAAGATATGAGGTGAGGTAGAACTTGAGTGTGTGTTGTGAGGCAGGACTGGCTTGTGAGTGTGTTGTGAGGCAGGACTGGCTTGTGAGTGTGTTGTGAGGGAGGACTGACTTGTGAGTGTGTTGTGAGGGAGGACTGGCTTGTGAGTGTGTTGTGAGGGAGGACTGACTTGTGAGTGTGTTGTGAGGCAGGACTGGCTTGTGAGTGTGTTGTGAGGCAGGACTGGCTAGTGAGTGTGTTGTGAGGCAGGACTGGCTTGTGAGTGTGTTGTGAGGCAGGACTGGCTTGTGAGTGTGTTGTGAGGGAGGACTGGCTTGTGAGTGTGTTGTGAGGCAGGACTGGCTTGTGAGTGTGTTGTGAGGGAGGACTGGCTTGTGAGTGTGTTGTGAGGCAGGACTGGCTTGTGAGTGTGTTGTGAGGGAGGACTGGCTTGTGAGTGTGTTGTGAGGCAGGACTGGCTTGTGAGTGTGTTGTGAGGGAGGACTGGCTTGTGAGTGTGTTGTGAGGCAGGACTGGCTTGTGAGTGTGTTGTGAGGGAGGACTGGCTTGTGAGTGTGTTGTGAGGCAGGACTGGCTTGTGAGTGTGTTGTGAGGGAGGACTGGCTTGTGAGTGTGTTGTGAGGCAGGACTGGCTTGTGAGTGTGTTGTGAGGGAGGACTGGCTTGTGAGTGTGTTGTGAGGCAGGACTGGCTTGTGAGTGTGTTGTGAGGGAGGACTGGCTTGTGAGTGTGTTGTGAGGGAGGACTGGCTTGTGAGTGTGTTGTGAGGCAGGACTGGCTTGTGAGTGTGTTGTGAGGCAGGACTGGCTTGTGAGTGTGTTGTGAGGGAGGACTGACTTGTGAGTGTGTTGTGAGGCAGGACTGGCTTGTGAGTGTGTTGTGAGGCAGGACTGGCTTGTGAGTGTGTTGTGAGGGAGGACTGGCTTGTGAGTGTGTTGTGAGGGAGGACTGGCTTGTGAGTGTGTTGTGAGGGAGGACTGGCTTGTGAGTGTGCTGTGAGGCAGGACTGGCTTGTGAGTGTGTTGTGAGGGAGGACTGACTTGTGAGTGTGTTGTGAGGCAGGACTGGCTTGTGAGTGTGTTGTGAGGCAGGACTGGCTTGTGAGTGTGTTGTGAGGGAGGACTGGCTTGTGAGTGTGTTGTGAGGCAGGACTGGCTTGTGAGTGTGTTGTGAGGCAGGACTGGCTTGTGAGTGTGTTGTGAGGGAGGACTGGCTTGTGAGTGTGTTGTGAGGCAGGACCCCAACCTTCAACGAGGTTCAATCTTATTATACTAGCAAAAAATTCACCAAGTAAATTGAAGTGTCGATCATGTCTGTCTGTCTGTCTGCTCATTGGATGTTCAGAATTTTCCTCGACAAATAAATTTAACTGTTCCTTGTATTTGTTATTCTTGTTTGTTCATCAATTATGTTCATCTAACGAGTTACACCCAAAACATTAACATATTGCTTGTTTGGTGTAGTGAAACTCTTATGTTATCTGAGGGTTAGTGGGCATGTTTGGGAGGGCATGAGGGCACGTGAAGAACACCCTATCTAGTGGTGAGTACCCTCAGGTCAAGTTGACAGGTCTCCACTAGTGGTGAGTGCCCTCAGGTCAGGTTGACAGGTCTCCACTAGTGGTGAGTACCCTGAGGTCAAGTTGACAGGTCTCCACTAGTGGTGAGTACCCTCAGGTCAGGTTGACAGGTCTCCACTAGTGGTGAGTACCCTCAGGTGGAACTGTAGCGGAGGTGAAATATAAAGCCTAGTATTGCTATATAAGATGACTAATTCTCTGTAATAAGATAATCTAAGACAATTTAACTAACAGTGTGAAACTAAACACTATTAAAAGGAGGATATTAATAGGTGGTTCAAGGACTTTTGAGGTTGATAGGCCTTGATAACCCTTCATATGTTGATAGGCCTTAATAACCCTTCATATGTTGATAGGCCTTAATAACCCTTCATATGTTGATAGGCCTTAATAACCCTTCATATGTTTATAGGCCTTAATAACCCTTCATATGTTTATAGGCCTTAATAACCTTCCAACGTTACCAAATTTTAAGCTCTCCACCAAAAAAAATTTGAATAGTTATGAATTCCCAGTTCTGAAGCGTATTTTAAATCTGGCAACCACAGCCCAATTGCAATATATATATATATATATATATATATATATATATATATATATTCCTATTTTGAATGTTTTAAATTTTGCCCTGAAGGGCGAGTTTACAAGGCAGCGCCACTCATCCTCAAGTAGCAGCATGGTCTAACATTCATTTACAAGTACTATAGCAAGAAACATTAATACCGAAATAATTTGTCTTAAATAATTTCCACCTTTTAACTCTGAAAAAAAATCTAGTTTCTAACACGGCTTTTTTTCTATTTGCAGCCGTGCCAGCAGGTGTGGGTTCCTGGCCAGACCGTGTGAGTGTTGATCTCAGAGTAAAACCCTTGGACAAGCAGGTCAAAAGTTCACTTATCACACGCACTTCCTAACTTGTTTCTAAGTAGTTAGATCTATCTCACACTTGGCACTGTAGGACATTTCTATTTTCAATTGTTTTTTATAGAAATAGTAGTTCTAGCGAGTATTTATAAGTGCAAAGTGTTTTATGTTTTTCATTGCTAGCGGTATAGAGCATTTTAAGTCCAATTTTTTATTATTTATGTCATTAGTAACTGTATAGAGCATTTTTAAGTCTAAATTATCTCTATGTCATTAGTAGCTATATAGACCACCTTTAAGTCCAAATTATCTTTATGTCATTAGAAGCTATAGAGCATTTTTAAGTCCAAATTGGGTAATGAGGACAAGGTCTTGGAATATGTTAGCCCACATAAAGAAGTGGGTTATATGTGCAGGATTTAGTAAACCCACATATAGAATTTACATGTGTAGGATTTAGTAAACCCACATATAGAATTTACATGTGCAGGATTTAGTAAACCCACATATAGAATTTACATGTGTAGGATTTAGTAAACCCACATATAGGATTTGCACATGCAGGATTTAGTAAACCCTCATATAGGATTTACACGTGTAGGATTTAGTAAACCCACATATAGGATTTACACGTAGGATTTAATAAACCCACATATAGGATTTACATGTGTAGGATTTAGTAAACCCACAAGATTTACATGGTAGGATTCGGTAAACTCACATATAGAAGTGGTTTTATGTGTAGGATTTAGTAAACCCACATATAGATATGGTTTATATGTCTAAGGTTTAGTAAAGACATATGAAGAAGTGGCTTACATATGTTGTGGTTCTGTAAACCCAGATATGGGACTTGTTTACACGTGTAGGATTTAGTATACGTGTGAAGAAGTTAGTACACCCATATAAAGAAATGGTTTACATATGTAACGTTTAATAAAGACATATGAAGAAGTGGTCTATATGTGTAAGATTCAGTAACCATCTCCCACACCTCTCCTCCCACTGTTTCACCACGTACAGTGAGCTATGTACATTCTGTGAGCTCTACGTTCTGTGAGCTGTCGACGTTCTGTGAGCTGTCGACGTTCTGTGAGCTGTCGACGTTCTGTGAGCTGTCGACGTTCTGTGAGCTGTCGACGTTCTGTGAGCTCTCTACGTTCTGTGAGCTCTCTACGTTCTGTGAGCTCTCTACGTTCTGTGAGCTCTCTACGTTCTGTGAGCTCTCTACGTTCTGTGAGCTCTCTACGTTCTGTGAGCTCTCTACGTTCTGTGAGCTCTCTACGTTCTGTGAGCTCTCTACGTTCTGTGAGCTCTCTACGTTCTGTGAGCTCTCTACGTTCTGAAAGCTGTGTACATTCTATAAGGAAGTGTGCGCATGCGTGTTCTGAGCTTGAAGTTAAGCGTAAAACTTGACCTTGAACTTGGATCGAAGTGGGATCGGGGACTTACTGCCAGACTCGGAGTAGGAGCGTAACTTAGGGACTTGACCCAATCTCCAATGCAAGTGTAGTGTACCGCAAGTCTAGTGTACCGCAAATCTAGTGTACCACAAGCTCAAGTTTAGCGAGGAGATAGATGACACAAAGGGTAAAGTAATGAAGCTATCGTAATATATCGCTGAGAGAGAGATGGCAGGAGTAGCGGCTGTCGTGTTCTTTGCTCCGGTGTGTTCACTGAGGGGATCGGGGTTACGTGAAGCCGGTTCGAACCCCCCATGAGGCCAGATGTGATGATCTCTGACTACACTCACTTGACCAACACATCATCCTGCATGGCACAATTGCAAAATCGTATGTGTGTATATATATGTATATGTATTTATAATTTATGTGTGTGTGTGTGTGTAACAATATAATTGAAAAATTCCATCTAAACAATCAGCTCGTGACTGTCGTAGAGGCAAACAAGGAACCAATAATTACCAGAAACTTCGTCTTTCTGGGTATTTATATAGGACATAGAAATCAGAATATCTTGTGTGTGTGTGGGATGGCCCCACCTAGCCTGGTTAGCACTATCTTCCCCCCTCCCTGAGCACCGGTGGTCTGATGGGTGCAGCTTCGCGGGGGGGGGGGGTATGTGGATAGTAGGGGGTGTGAGAGAAGGGGCAGCGCTCTGATACCTCCGGGGGCGCTGCTATATATAGGCCTATATTACCTCCATTCAAAATTGGGATTACCTTTATTTCAAGCTTGCTTTGACGTCACTAGGAAGCGAGGTGAGCGGTAGGAGGGTGTGTGTGTGAGAGAGCTGACTAGGTGTAGAAGTGTGTGTGTGTGTGTGTGTGTGAGAGAGCTGACTAGGTGTAGAAGTGTGTGTGTGTGAGAGAGCTGACTAGGTGTAGAAGTGTGTGTGTGAGAGAGAGCTGACTAGGTGTAGAAGTGTGTGTGTGTGTGTGTGTACTCACCTAATTGTGCTTGCGGGGGTTGAGCTCTGGCTCTTTGGTTCCGCCTCTCAACCGTCAATCAACAGGTGTACAGGTTCCTGAGCCTACTGGGCTCTATCATATCTACACTTGAAACTGTGTATGGAGTCAGCCTCCACCACATCACTTCCTAATGCATTCCATTTGTCAACCACTCTGACACTAAAAAAGTTCTTTCTAATATCTCTGTGGCTCATTTGGGCACTCAGTGTCCACCTGTGTCCCCTAGTGCGTGTGCCCCTTGTGTTAAATAGACTGCCTTTATCTACGAGCTACGAGGTTATCACACATACACAAATGTGTGTGTGTGTGTGTGTGTGTGCGAGAGCTGGCTGGGTGTAGAAGTGAGTGTGTGTGTGTGTGTGTGTGTGTGTGTGTGTGTGTGTGTGTGTGTGTGTGTGTGTGTGTGTGTGTGTGTGTGTGTGTGTGTGTGTGTGTGTGTGTGTGAGTTTGGTGGCTAACTCTCAGGCCGGCTACTAGTGGGACACTCAAAATGGCGGCGCCTGTTGAGTCCTCCGCCACGTGGTCGCTCAAGTAGAATAAACATACTATTCTAGACTGTCCAACCAACTCTGTCTAAAGTTTGTTTCAGAGAACTATGATGTTATGTTGATGAGGGTTGTAGAGCGCTATTTAGTCCGCCTGTCTTGCTAGCGTCAAAAATTTTTATTTGCTTAGCTAAACGAACTAGAGGGTTCAGTTCCTGAACCGATTATGTGCCTCTGTAATCCTTTACACCACCGCCCACGGCATGGGTATGGGGTGCAGCAAGATGTATATGGGTCTACATATCAACCTCAGACTCTTGGCTGCCCTTCAAGATACTTTCTATCTTAAGTAGTTGAACATTATTCCATTTCTGTCTTCCTTGTCCCTATATCCCAGCTCATTGATCTCATATCTCATCTCCTTGTCCTGTCCTCATATCTCAGTTCATTTTCTTCGCATCCCGGTTCCTTTTCCTTGTGTTCCAGCTCTTTGTAATCATATCCCAGATCATTGTCCTCACATCCCAGCTTGTATCCCATCCTCATATCCCAAGTACCATCTGATGCTTAGGCCTGCTTCTACCACTCCTTGTTTATACTTGATTTTACAGTTTCTTTTGTTTAGGCCTATGATCGCCCAGCTATACATGAGGGACAAATATAATTACATATTTAACACACTCTTCAGTCCCGGGATAACACAAATATTATGTGAATTCAAAGGATACGGTTAAGTTAAATCTAATGTATTTTTGTACACCTTTTCCTGCCTCGTAGACCTCTTTTCCTAGCTGTACCTCAGATGTGTGTGTATAGTCACCTAGTAAATAGGAAAATAGTCAGCAAAGTAGGTGTGTGTTCACCTGTAGTGACTTATTTGTATCAACTCTTGGGTCTTTTTTTCTAGTGGTTATAGGGAGGCAGTGACCCTTCATTGTGTGCCATCCTACTGATCTTCTATCACTTGTTCCCATTTCCATCATCTTACATTTCCTTGTGTTGAACTGTAATAGCCATTGAATTGAAATTAAATTGAGATACGTTTATTGAGGTATAAGTACACACAAAGGGATGAGGTAGCTCAAGCTATTCTCACCCCGTTCAGTGCAACATGTTCATATATATATATATATATATATATATATATATATATATATATATATATATATATATATATATATATATATATATATATATATATATATATATATATATATATATATATATAAACATATACATTTCTTCCTTTACATATGCAGTATGTTACCAGACGTACACATAAATATTTGTATGACTAGGTACACACAAACAATTTGCAATAGACATTCAGACAATTCAACAAAGTTACAATCTTGGTGCAAGATTCTTATATCTCTCCAGAATACCATCAACCTTTCCGTTGTGACACATCCAGACTAGTTGTTCAGGAACAGTCCTTATCTCAGTGTTGCTATATACATTAATCAACGGACAATCAAGAACATAATGGGTGAGGGTGTGAGACCTTAACATACCACATAGTTTACACTTGGTGTCATTAACACCTGTTCCATATTCCCAGTCATATGTGTACCCAAGCCTGAGCCGCATGTGGTACAGAGTCACTCCAACCATTTGTCCTTTTACCAAAAGTGAAATGGGTGTTTTGACTCCCACATGTAGTGTTGCATGGTTTGACTTCCCTCATACATTATACCTATCATCGTCACTTCTGCCTCTGCCTGAATATTTATAATTTTGCTTCTTATTGAATGTTAAAACACATTCAATGTCAACTTGTGGTTTTGATGTGGCACGTTTGGCCAAGTCATCCACCACCTCGTTCAGCACTATTCCAACATGAGATGAAATCCACATGAATTTCACGTTGTGACCTTTCATTTGTATCTCATTTATCCTTTTCTTACAATCCTCAACTATGGAGATGAAGGCTGGATATCGACTGTTTAAGGAATCAAGTGCTCCTCGGCTGTCAACAAACACAACAACATATTTTTCATATGAAGACAATGAGTCACAATAATCACTTGATAATGGTCCTGGACGGACCGACACGTCGTCGTCTGCTAATCTTCTGGTGTCTGGTTTGGTCTTCATATCTTTGTCGTCTTCACGTACTTCCTCCTAACCACCCACAATGGCCTCCACGTCAGCTTGTGTGCATGATATATAATTACTAAGTCCAAGTTCAATTTTCCTGTCCACAGTTCCAAACTCAGCATATCCCCTTATTAGGACACCACACCCTTCCCTGCCACCACACCCTGCCCTGCCACCACACCCTGCCCTGCCACCACACCCTGCCACCACACCCTGCTCTGCCACCACACCCTGCCACCACACCCTGCCCTGCCACCACACCCTGCCCTGCCACCACACCCTGCTCTACCATCTTCCACCATCGACCCATCACAATATACATGTAAACTTGGTAACCCAGATATCATGCGTCCATACACACACCGTAATTGTTCCGGTTCATGATGAGTGTTTTCCAACTTGAGGGGTTAATAGCCATTGCACTGACCAACTCGGGAGCTTGTTTAAATCTTCTTGAGTATATTACAATCCTCATCTATCCCAACTCATCTCATTAATTTTGCATCATCTTCAAATATTTACATGTGGCACTCGTAGTTAGGTCATTAGCATAAATGAGAAGCATTATAGGTCTTTGTTACCCTTCTCTCTTACGACTTTTTGTTCCTAACTGTGACTCTCTGACTCCTGTCTGTTTGGTACTCTCTCACCCATTACAGAATCCTTCCACTTGACTCTCCGGCTTCTTGAGTTTGTATAGTAATCCAGAAATATTCTGACACTTCAGAAGTCTTCAATCCTTATCTGTATTGTCTTATTTTCGTAAGTTTATTCACTTTCTTTCAGTGCTGTTTATACACTAGCACCAAGCTTCATCAAGTATTTATGCAACCACTTACGAAACCTCTGCATCTTTCAATAACCATGTCGTGTTTGTTTACATTTATTAAACAGTTTATGAGTTTGAAAGCTTCACAATCCAGGGTTATTATTGTTATAACTAACAACTTTGTAATACGTAAGAGCTCATAAACTCTTTATTAAATGTAAAGATAGTTGCTATGATTACTGAAAGATGCACAGGTTTCAAAAGTTGTTGCGTGAATACTTGATGAATTCTGGCCCTGAAAATTATTATTATTAACATCTTTATTGACAAAAATTAATTATAATTTTGCCTAATCTGAGGAGATCAATCAGGTCTTAATAGAATGAGGATAATGCTGTTATTCACTGTCACAAAGGACAGAGGATCATACACAAGACAATAGGTCTAAACTATAGGTTGACACACACACACACACACACACACACACACACACACACAGATATATATATATATATATATATATATATATATATATATATATATATATATATATATATATATATATATATATATATATATATATATATATATCATGGTTACAATCAACTACATTAGACTGTATACACGTTTCAATGTACGAATATGTAAATATATATATATATATATCATGGTTACAATCAACTACATTAGACTGTATACACGTTTCAATGTACGAATATGTAAATCCAACTTTCTATTGTGCACTGCCACACAAGGGCAGGGATGGGTTCATAAGTGATGCAGCTTAAAAATAATATAAATAAAATTGTTCTTCATTCTTTAAAATGGACAAGCAAATTTGGGATAAATTGTTAGGATGTCGTCCAGTACACCTGAGTCAATGAAATAGTTACACAGTTGGTGGTAGAATATGAAAATCACATCACCTTAGATGATGACTTCAACATTAACTTGTCTCAACAAAATAGCTCCACAAGTCTACTGTTTCCTTAACAGCATGAACTCGTGTATGCTAGTTTCCATAATTACCAAACCCACTGGAATCACGGCAACATTTGCTACAACCATTGACCATATATGGACTAACATAACAACCCCGCCTCTCACCACTGACAACATCACTGGCAGAATAAATGATCACTATCCAACGATCCTCATGACAAACATGGGCCAAATACCATCGCATACCAAGACTAACGCTTTACTCGACACAGTGAAACAGCAATGTGCAACTCTCATAAATGCAATTTGCAATATAAACTGGGAATCTAAATTAAATAATACACTTGGCATCAAATCACTAACTGACGTCTTCCTCACCAATGCCCTGAGCCTGTACAACATACACTCTCCTCTCCTCACCAAAGGGAGGAACGTGTGTCATATAGTTTTCATATAGTCTATCTACCCTAGACTATATGAAGGGGAGTACAGAGTGTGTCAAGAACTAGTTACGTGATGTTAAAAATCCCCATCACACAGGGTGGTTAGTCATACAGAGCCATGTGATAAGAAGTCTGCACTGGCAGACTCTGTGAGCATTATGAGGATATCATCATGAACACAAGAGTGAATAAGGTAGCAGTGATACTAAAACCCCAGAGACACTTGTTACTACATATCTCACCAGCAGCTAGGCCAACTCCCACCTCCAGTCCCTTCACCAAACATTATATCCATAATTTACTCAATTAAAACCAAAGCATTAGTGAAACACCAACTATGATATACGAAAGTGTGGCTCATGTCCTTGGCTGGCATTGCTCTTCTGTATGATAAATCTCTTGAGTGTCAAACTTTTCCTTATATACAAAAAAAAAAAGCAGGAGTATCTCCAGGTCATAAAGGAGGTGATATTCCTGACATTAACAATTACAGACCAGTATCAAACCTAAGAATATTATCACAAATATTTGACAAGATTATATACAGACAGCTGTATTCCTTACTTTGTAAAATTCAACATACTAAGTTCCAGGCAGTTGGGCTTCAGATCCCAAAGCAGTACCAATGATGCCATTATTAGTTTGCTTGTCTTAATCTACACAGTCCTTGACAAAAATAGTTTCCTTACTTGCATCTTCATTGCCCTGAGAGAAGCCTTTAATACGGTTGGTTACAATAACTTTGTACTTACATAGCTTCATCACTCTGGAATGTGAGGCCTCGCTCTGAGCTATATTCGACTATATCTCAACAAGAGGCAGCAGGACGCAGCCATCAATTACAACCTCTCCCACTCTGCCAGTATGGCACAGGGCAGCATCTTGGCACCACTTCTGTTTCTTATATGCATCAATGACTTGTCAAATGACTCTAACGTTCTTAAACCTATACCATTTGCTGACGATACTACCTTCGTCTATTCAAACCCCAATTCCCACATTCGAAATAATATTCTAAATAATGAGTTAAAAAATGTACATTCATCGATGTCAACCAACAAACTTAGAAAAAGCCCTGCTTCATTATATTTGGTAACAATATATCAAACTAAATACACCTTCAGATAGACGATGTCAACATAAATAGTAAAAATGAGGGAAAGTTCCTATGCCTAAACACAGACATGATACTTAACTCAAATACATCACATAGCCAAAAAGTGGCTAAAACTGTTCGTATACTCTAACAAATTAGATATTATATCCACCACTCTGCTCTTCTCACACTATAATATTCACTAATCTATCCCTGTCGAACATACGGCATCTGTGCATGGGGCTTCAACCACTACAAATTACCTCAAGCACATCATCACTCAGCAAAAATCAGAACTATAACAAAATCAATCTTCAGACAACACAGGTCCTGTTTAAATCCCTAAACAATGCTAAACATACACTCACTCCACACCTTCTCTTGTTATATTTTACACTTACAAAACCTTCTAAATTCTAATACCGTTTTCAAACTCATCCTAGTACTGTTCTCTCGTTAATGTAAAAAATTAATAATGTAGCAATGTAACAAAAATGTATAATATAACAGAGCCCCTGAACACCACACCAGAAATTCATATCTTTTTTTATATTCCCAAAGTCAGACTATATCTCTGCAAATTTCCCATACAAATATAAAAGGACCTAAACTTTCTCTCTAATGAATTAAACAAAATTTCCAACCTATATTTTATTCAAAACTAGAACAATATAGTACCTAAAACCATCATCACGACACTACACCTTGTGCTCAACTAAGGAAAATAGAATGTTGTTAAGTAAACCCCCACAAACCCAGCCCCAAACATCATCCTTGGTGACTTCAACCTGCGGCACGTAAAATGAATGAATGTGGCAAATACAGTTGTATCTGAGAGACTCCCAGGACGTAGCCTAAATGAAGTCACACACACAAATGACGTCTTAAATCAGGAAATAATATAACCACCTAGAAAAGAAAACAAGCTAGGCTTCTTTTTCACAAAAATGACGAATTGATCAGAAACATAATGATACAAAAACCTGTTATTCAAATCACAGCCTAATTTAAGTTGAGACAAGCATGAGCAATAGACCTGTGCAGCCAGTCTCACATCCTAGAGGAGAATTCAACAAATTAAATTTTAATAATAAACATATTAACTGGAAACAAGTAAACCAAGACCTCACAGAAATAAGGTGGGAAGAACAGCTAAAAAATGCAAACCTAAGTCTGTGCCTCGAAAAAATATTCTCAGTAACTCTAGAATTCTCCTCAAACTACATACCAATAAGAAAACAGAAAAAATGGTAAATTAGAACGAGAACGGCGTTCCTTCTATAGGCGAACGAAACTAATTACGGAACAGCTTGATCGCCATGTCCCAAGAAGAACAAGGAGAGCTATGCATAGAAATAGAAACGATTGAGCTGAAGCTACAAGAATCATATACATTCCAGCAGAAGCAAAGAGAGCATCAGTGAAATAGAGAGGAATCCAAAATATATTTTTCTCCTACGCAAAATCTAGAACAAAAACTACACCTAGCACTGCGCCCCTGCTCAGTGAAGATGGAATTGTCCCAAATGACAACAAAGGAACGAGTGAAATACTGAGGCTACAGTATAATTCAAATCATGTATCAGATGTCACCCTAACCACACTGGACTTTGAAGTAGCTATTGACAGTATGCCCCATGCACTCTGCACCAGGCCCTGATCCTCTGGGAATTCCAGATTAATCAAGAAGTTTAAAAAAATACACTATCACAGGCCCTTAACATTCTTTGGAGATGGAGCCTAGAAATTGATGTTGTCCCCGAAATACTTAAAACAGCGGAGATATCACCACTCATAAAGGAGGAAATATAGCAGAAGCAAAATATTATAGACTGATAGCATCATAAAGAGTGCTGAGAAGTAAGATTACAAAACATATGGGATCACAGCATCTTCATAACCCCGGACAACTTGGGTTCAGAACAGGGAGCTGTTGCATATCACAACTGCTGGACCAGTATGGCATGGCCATAGCTAGACATAGAGAACATTACGTCAACATTTATATATTACAAACGACAATGTAATATACACAGATTTCGCGAAAACTTTCCATAAGTGCTTCCATGGTGTTATTGGACACAAAACGCGCTCAAAGGGAATTACTGGCAAAGTAGGGAGAAATTAACTTTAATTTCCTAACGAACAGAACAGTGTGTAAATCAACAAATTAATAATCTGAATCCTCCAACGTGAACAGCTAAACCTCCCCCCCCCCTAAGGTACTGCGCTTGTTCCAGTACTTTCTCTCATCATAACAGACATAGGAGGACACAAACTATAATATCGTATAATCCTTTCCAGCTCGAACTAGGATTTTTATAAGTAGACAACATAAAAGACACAGCAAACTTTCAAACTGATGTAGATCAGGTTTTCCAATGGGGCACCGGAAATAATATGATGTTTAATGAAGAAAAGTTCCAGCTCTTGTGCTGGAACAAATGAAAATAGAAGTATAAAAAACGAAAAATATATACGGAAAGCACGTATAAAACTCAGTCAAGTCACACTATAGAACAAAAAAATATAAAAGGTTTAGGAGTAATGTTTAAAGACATTACTTTTAATTCAAATTTTAATTATGTTTTAAAGAACATAGCCGTCACAACAGCAAGAAAAATGACAGGTTGGATAACAAGAATCTTTCAAACAAGAGGTGCCGTACCAATTAAGGTACTTTATAAATCACTAGTGCTCCTTAGGGAGCCGGTCGGCCGAGCGGACAGCACACTGGACTTGTGATCCTGTGGTCCTGGGTTCGATCCCAGGCGCCGGCTAGAAACAATGGGCAGTTTCTTTCACCCTATGCCCCTGTTACCTAGCAGTAAAAATATGTACCTGGGTGTTAGTCAGCTGTCACGGGCTGCTTCCTGGGGGTGGAGGCCTGGTCGAGGACCGGGCCGCGGACACTAAAAAGCCCCGAAATCATCTCAAGATAGGGCCAAATATTCTTGCTCACTAACAGCCCCATTCTAAGCTGGGTTAATTGCTGACCTGGAGAACGTGAAGGTCTGCTAGAATCCACTCAATAAAGCATCTGAATTAATGGGAACACTTAAAATTTAAAAGCTGAATACCCTAGAGCGCAGATGGGGAAAATTCATAAAAATATACCCGTGGAAAATATAAGAGAGACTGGTTACAAATCTGCACATGGAAATAACACTACATGAGACTAGGAGGCATGGTAGGATGTGCAGAGGCGCACATCCTACCATGTGCGTCTCTGGACATCCTGCCTAATGGGATGTGTAGGGGTGCGCATCCTATTAGGAAAGTGCTAATAGCCTAATAACTTATTAGGCTATTAGGCATGTCCCATTAGGCATATCCATAAATATATTATGGATATATTTACCATATTTTAGACTTACAGTAGTAACTGTTTACCATACATCTGACTTACAATACTAGCTATTTACTATATATCTGACTTACAATACCAGCTTATTTACCATACATCTGACTTACAATACCAGCCTATTTACCATATATCTGACTTACAATACCAGCTATTTACCATATATCAGACTTACAATACTAGCTATTTACCATACATCTGACTTACAATACCAGCCTATTTACCATATATCTGACAAACTTACAATACCAGCTATTTACCATATATCTGACTTAGAATACCAGCTTATTTATCATATATCTGACTTACAATACCAGCTATTTACCATATATCTGACTTACAATACCAGCTATTTACCATATATCTGACTTACAATACCAGCTTATTTATCATATATCTGACTTACAATACCAGCTATTTACCATATATCAGACTTACAATACCAGCCTATTTACCATATATCAGACTTACAATACCAGCTATTTACCATATATCTGACTTACAATACCAGCCTATTTACCATATATCAGACTTACAATACCAGCTATTTACCATATATCTGACTTACAATACCAGCCTATTTACCATATATCAGACTTACAATACCAGCCTATTTACCATATATCAGACTTACAATACCAGCCTATTTACCATATATCTGACTTACAATACCAGCCTATTTACCATATATCAGACTTACAATACCAGCCTATTTACCATATATCTGACTTACAATACCAGCCTATTTACCATATATCTGACTTACTATACCAGCTATTTACCATATATCTGACTTACCACAGACTTACTGCATATGTAACTTATAGTGCCACAATTTAACAGAACTACAGACTTGGCTTACACTAGAATTACAATTCCACTTACAGTACAGCTGATTTACAGTACAATATATGTGTGTGTATATATATATATATATATATATATATATATATATATATATATATATATATATATATATATATATATATATAAATATAAAGCACATAGGCGCTGTATACACTTAAATACATACCCATAAGGTGCTGTATACATATAAATACATACCCACAAGGCGCTGTATACACAAGCACGTCCACAACACATGAATAACAACACAAGGGAACACTTCACACCTCCTCCCACTCTCTTTTTCCACACTCCGTAACAAACGCAACTGTTTTGCCCTAACCAGAAACCCACGCAACCCACCTAACCTATCGAGGGTAAGTCACAGAAAAGGTCTATATTACGGTGTTTGGATTGCTTGCAATACGTCGTATTTTGAAGGTTTGGTCCATTCCGTAGTAAAAGAGACGGTGTGAGGACAGGTCAGGGACAGTGAGCCTGGTTGTATGCCAGCTCCGAATTGCTGGGGGACTGGTATGCGTTTGAGGCTCGACCAGGCACAATGTAATGGCTCCAAGACACGACAGGAACACATTCTTGACCCATGAGGTTATTGTTGCTTGTATTACGCACTCTATTTTCGGGCAGAAATGTTCGGCAAATCAACAGGTTTGGGACGCAAATGTCGCGCAATTCTACTGGTTTGGGACGCAAATGTCGCGCAATTCTACTGGTTTGGGACGCAAATGTCGCGCAATTCTACTGGTTTGGGACGCAAATGTCGCGCAATTCTACTGGTTTGGGACGCAAATGTCGCGCAATTCTACAGGTTTGGGACGCAAATGTCGAGCAATTCAACAGGTTTGGGACGCAAATGTCGAACAATTCTACAGGTTTGGGACGCAAGTGTCGAGCAATTCTACAGGTTTGGGACGCAAATGCCGAGCAAATCAACAGGTGTGGGACGCAAATGTCAAGCAATTCAACAGGTGTAGGACGCAAATGTCGAACAATTCTACAGGTGTGGGACGCAAATGTCTAGCAATTCAACAGGTTTGGGACGCAAATATCTAGCAATTCAACAGGTGTAGGACGCAAATGTCTGGCAGTTCAACAGGTGTAGGACGTAAATGTCGGGCAAATGAACAGGTGTGGGACGCAAATGTCTAGCAATTCAACAGATGTAAGACGCAAATGTCGAGCAATTCAACAGATGTAAGACGCAAATGTCTAGCAATTCAACAGATGTAAGACGCAAATGTCGAGCAATTTAACAGGTGTAGGACGCAAATGTCTGGCAGTTCAACAGGTGTAGGACGCAAATGTGTGGGAGTTCAACAGGTGTGTGGGAGGCGAGACGCCTACCTTAACCGCACAGGGCAACTCTCAGCCATATAATTGAGAGGGGCGGAAGTTGAGGACCGCGCAAGCTACCTGAACATTTAACAGGTGTGTGATCTGGAGCCCCAGGTGTGTAAACGGATGAGATAAGGCGCTCATTAGAGCACAGATTCTCAATGATACTTCCTGCTCGGCCAATGGGGCAAAAAAAGGAACCTTTTTTTTTTCCTCTCTATAATTACACTACTTAAATGTGGTTAAATCATGGGTTGGACCTTTTTGTATCCTTATTAAAAGTTATCTTTTCTCAAGTGGTGCTCCAGGTTGTGTACCGTGGGGACGGTACACTGGCTAGTTGTGGCGGTGGTGCGGTGTGGTGATGAGGAGGAGGGGCTGGTTAGGTGAGAGAGGATGGTGCAGCGTAGCTCAGATGGTGATGATAGTAAAGTGTACCACTGGTGGTGTAGCGTACCGCTGGTGGTGTAGTGTACCACAGATGGTGATGGTGTAGTGTACCACAGATGGTGATGATAGTGTAGTGTACCACAAATGGTGATGATAGTGTAGTGTACCACAGATGGTGATGATAGTGTAGTGTACCACTGGTGGTGATGATTGGGCACAAGTTTTGAACATGCCCTCATCTAGGTGAGGACATACAGGTGAGGACATACAGGTGAGGACATACAGGTGAGGACATACAGGTGAGGACATACAGGTGATGACATACAGGTGAAGTCATACAAGTGAGAACATACAGGTGAGGACATACAGGTGAAGTCATACAAGTGAGAATATACAGGTGAGGACATACAGGTGAGGACATACAGGTGAGGACATACAGGTGAGAACATACAGGTGAGGACATACAGGTGAGGACATACAGGTGAAGTCATACAGGTGAGAACATACAGGTGAGGACATACAGGTGAGGACATACAGGTGAAGTCATACAGGTGAGGACATACAGGTGAAGTCATACAGGTGAGAACATACAGGTGAGGACATACAGGTAAGGACATACAGGTGAGGACATACAGGTGAGGAAGTATTTAATCACATTTGACCAACATGTCCTCAGACGTCGCGTTTTTTAAGCGAATGAACCAATCCGTTAAAAATGCGACAGATTAGTACAAATTAAAGGACTGTAATATTGACGATTTCTATGCCTCGGCCTCGGTAGGTTTGGTGGGTTGTGTGGGTTCGTACACTTCTGGTTAGGGAAAACTATTACATTTTTGAAGAAGTGGTTGCCTTAATGGAGGCGTTTTACCTGGTACTTTCGCCCTAATGAACACATTTCCTTATAATACCATACTGTGAAAATGTATACATATTCTGGCTACAACAGAAGGCTTATTGGTTCATACGAGGCAGCTCCTATTGATATCCACCCAATGGCATTCATATATATATGTCTAACCTGCGCTTGAAACAATCAAGAAATCATACTCTACCGGGTAATTTGTGTAAACACACACACACACACACACACACACACACACACACACACACACACACACACACACACACACACACACGTTTCATTAAATACATTTACATATGATGACAATTAGGCTACTTTTCACTACGTCTTCCGTATCGCCTAGTTATCTTGGGGCTCTGCGGAGCCAAGGTTGAGAAACGCTTTGAACAGATGGCATTAATATGTAACCTCAGAGGTTACAAGAGTTTGATAGGCCATAAACCCAACATCAAGTAAAAAAAAAAATCTCCTTTCTTTTCCCTCTTTCCCAACCTCTTCCAAAAAGATTATTTGATGGCTTATGAACTTTTGGAGGTTATTACTGATCAACCAGAAAGTATACCTCAGTCCTAAACATATACAGGAATAAAGTAAAGTTAGTTTACAGTATGTAACTTGGGATACAGGATACCTCCCCTGAGGTATTTTGCAAGAAAGTACTATTTTATCACAAAAAAAAAAATATCTTCCCAAGCACCTTCTTATATATATATATATATATATATATATATATATATATATATATATATATATATATATATATATATATATATATATATATATATATATATATATATATAAACTACGTAAATAAATGGTATTGGTTAGTGAAAATTTTGGGGAGGAATGCGCATGCGCACAACTGGACAACAACAAGATCAGCTGGGCGGGTAAACATTGGAACTCGTGGCTGCTATTGACGGGTTGTGCAGTTTTGTGCAAGGAAACGGAAAGTTAATGGTGTTTCATTTACCATTAACCGGTGTGTAAGTATACTTGAAGGTTGTTATTGACATCCAGGCAGAAGTACAGCCATAAAGGTTCAGTTTAAATACGAAAATGTCAGTGATGCTTAGATGAGAAGCCAACGGCTGCTCATGCAACCGGTTCTTGAAGCCTCCGCCTCCTCTAATTTGACCTCAACTAAGCTTGCCAAATCTGACCAAACTAAACTTAAC
The DNA here is from genome assembly GCF_040958095.1 of Procambarus clarkii. Classification (NCBI taxonomy): domain Eukaryota; kingdom Metazoa; phylum Arthropoda; class Malacostraca; order Decapoda; family Cambaridae; genus Procambarus; species Procambarus clarkii. Next base: position 575,126 of record NC_091194.1, read on the forward strand.
CTAGACTTATGTAATCAGTCATAATCAAACTTAAACTAACTTGAGCTAAGCGTGCCTAACCTAAGCTTAGCTTACCTAACCTAGTATAATCAATGCTAACATTAGCCTAAGCTATTATTAACCTAAGCTATTTTAACTTAATATATATTAACTTAACATAGTAACTTAATAATAATAATTATTATTATTACCTTTCGTAGCCAGAACGTAGGTTAGTGTCATCCGAATCTTAAATGAATTAAACCAAGCTTAACCTAACCAAATCTAAATTTACCTAAGCTAGCCTTAACCTAACTAGACCTAATAGAATGTTAGCTAGATTTAGCCTATCCTAAAATAACTTAATCTATTGATTTCACGAAGTCTGTTGGGCTCCCCCCCCTCCCCCTTGAGGCCAACTGTTCCCCCTTCCCCAGGATACAACCCACAACAGTTGCCTAACTCCCAGGTACCTCTTTATTGCTAGGTGAACAGGGCCATCAGGTGATAGGAAACGTTGCACAAACGTCTCTGTCCTGCCGTGGGAATCGAACCTGCGAACTTTCTGTTGTGACATTATTGTAACACATTCTTATCAAAATATCATGTAAACTAATTGATAAAACATTACTATTCTTAATTATTTTGTAATTACGTACAGTACTTTCATAATTAAGTAGCACTAGTAGTCATTATTTTCTGTGCGAATTAGGTTGTTCTATATTATTTGTAATTAAAACTATTCCAAACATTAAATTTTATTATTATTATTATTATTATTATTATTATTATTATAAAGTGAAGGTTTATTATAATTTGGTTTCATCGCTTTGTACATTTATTCATAGAAACATAATATTATTTTTGCCTTTGTTTTCTATGTTATAGTAAAAGTTATGAAATAATAATTCAATCTTACTTATTCATTCTATGGCTGCTATTTACATCTGTAATACATCTATTAATATTTCAACCTATCATTACATGTTTTATTTCAGCCTATCATTACATATACATTATTGATATATCAGTTTATTCCTCATTCTCTTCTATATTATAATGCATTGCATATTTTAATTTCCAAATGGTAATGGTCATTCTTTCCCAAGGGAGAAAGATACCAATTGTCAAATATCTCTCCTTGTTCTGTCCTGGTAAATATCAAAGCCAGCATCGATATAACATCCCCTGCCTTCATTCTCGTGACCTGTATAAACATACTCGAATAAGAATGTCTCTGGGATGAATGTTTACAAATCTGCCAGTCTACATGTCCTCCGTTCGTGCTTTTAGGCTTCCCAGTCTATTGATTTCAAGTTGAAGTCACCAAGTACCAACAATCGTATTTTATCTTTATCTGTTCTTACTGCAATCTCTGTCATGATCATGATGAGGCTCTGTTGACCAGACCACACACTAGAAGTTGAAGGGACGACGACGTTTCGGTCCGTCCTGGACCATTCTCAAGTCGATTGTGAATGGTCCAGGACGGACCGAAACGTCGTCGTCCCTTCAACTTCTAGTGTGTGGTCTGGTCAACATACTTCAGCCACGTTATTGTGACTCATCGCCTGCATTATGAGGCTCTCTCGTTTGTCGTCCAGTTCCTCCTTTGTCCATGTCTTGATTGCTGGTGGACTGTAGGCATTTATAAATATAAATTGATTTGTAATTATCATCCTCATTACAAATCCCCAGAGCCATTAAGTCAACTTCTTATGGGTTGTCGATTATTAATTGTTTTACTTTCAAGTGTTCTTTCTCCAGAACAGGTACTCCTCCATCTTTTTCTAATTTTTCTATCTCGTCCCCTTATTGAGTAGCCCCTCGGGAAACATTTATAAGTTTCGTCTCTCTTAGTGTGACAATCTCTGACTTCTTAAGCTGTATTATTTCGCTTTGCTTCAGTAATTCTTTATCATATTCCATCTATGTTGGTATATATGATATTTAGGAACATGTTTCCCCTACCTTTACTCTAATGATTTTGAGGTTTTGCTTTTATGTACTATATTTTAGGCTGCCAATATATATATCTGCTTTTAGACAAACAAAATTCTTCTCATTCCTAGCCTCATGTAGATGTTGGCTTCAGCAAGGTTTATTTGTATTATCTTCCTATAAAATGTCTTGTCTTAACTCATCATTTTTTAATTTCCTGGTATTCGTAAGCACTTCTGTCATTTGTGAAACTATTAAATGTCACCCTTGGGGGGGGGGGGCAATTCTTATCTTTCTGGTATTTGTCTAGCCTCTTAAAATCACTAATGTTTTCCTTTGGTGTGAGACCTCCTTAACCTACTATTTTCTCAACAATTTTTATCTCCTCAGCTGCTCTGTCCACCCTAGATGTTATCTCCTTTTCCAAGCACCCAAGAATTATTATGGACTTACTTTTATTTACAGTGTTTTGTACTGATTTACTGCTTCTGACAAGCTCCTTCCTTATTGCTTTCCTAATATTTGATTCTTGCTCATTCCTATTCTTGACTTCGAACCCAACTTCTTTGATCGTTTGTTTTTATTTTACAGCATGTGCATATGTTTGCATGTGTAGTTACCTAAGTGCAGTTACACAAGTTTAGTTACGTAAGTGCAATTACTCAAGTTTAGTTACACTTCGATAATCACACAAGTTTAGTTAAACCGATAATTACACTTAGAATGAGAGCTACACTTGTGATGTTCCATCTTCCCAGTACTCTTAGTCATATAACACTTTAATACTATTATTGGTTTTGGCCTCCACCACCTGTATGTGTGTAATTACCTAAGTGTAGTTACAGGATGAGAGCTACGCTCGTGGTGTCTTCCCAGTATTATTTGTCATATAACACTTTGAAATGTCTGACGGTTTTGGCCTCCGCCACCTTCCCACTTAACTTGTCCCAACCGTCTACTACTGTTTGCAAAAGAAAACTTCCTAATTTTTAGGCACCTTTGTTTCCTTAGCTTGAATCTGTGTCATCTTGTTCTTGAGGTTGCCTATTTTAGGAATTCTTCTTTGTCAATTTGGTTGATTCCTGTTATTATTTTTTAAATGGTGATCATATCACCTCATTTTCTTCTATCATCTAGTTTGGCACATTTAACGCCTCTCGCCTCGTAACTCTTGTTTTCTAGTTTAGAAAGCCATTTTGTAGCACGCCTTTGCACCTTGTCTAGTATATTGATGTGCTTCTTGTGATATGGCCACCATACAACTGCTGGATATCCCAATTTTTGTCTTACAAAAAGTCATGAACAGTTTCTTTAGTATTTCACCATCCATGTAATTAAAGGCGATTCTGGAACTGGAAAGCACAGCTTTCTTTTTGCACATTTTGTTCTTTATGTTCCTCTGGAGACATTCTACAATCCAGAACCACCCTTAGATCTCGTTCTTGATTAGAGCTCTGTAATTCCTTTCCACATAATTTGTAGGTTGTGTGTGGTTTTTTGTCTCCTATTCTACATTCCATAATATAACATTTATTCACATTGAACTCCATTTGCCACATGTCGCTCCAAGCACTTATTTTATCTATTTGAAGATATATTTTATTTTGTCAATTTGAAGAGTATGACAATCATCTAGGTCTCCTATCTTCCCCAGTATCTTATCATCATCCGCAAACATGTTTATATAATTCTGTATTCCTTCAGGTAGATCATTTATGGGGACGATGAACATTACTGGTGCAAGAACTGAACCCTGTGGCACTCCGCTAGTAACATTCCTTCAATCAGATACATTGTCTCTGATTACCGCCCTCATCTCTCTGTCAGTTATATATAAATGTAGTATTTTCCCTTGTAAACTGATGTAAATATGATCTTTATATTGTGTATTATTTAATAAAGAAAAAAGTTAAGGAATTTTTTATCCACGTCAGCAGTCTCCCTGTCACCCCACCAGCATATTCCAGTTTCAAGAACAGCCTCTTGTGTGGCACTCTATCAAAATCCTTTTTAAGGTCCAGATATACACAGTCAACCCAACCATCGCTTTTCTGTGGAATCTTTGTTGCTCTTATCATAGAAACTAAGTAGATTTGTTACACAGGATGTTCTTGTCCGAAAACCATGTTCTCTGTCCGTTAATATGTCTACTCTCCAGGTGTTCCACCCATTTGGTTTTAACTATTGTTTTATTGTTTTGACTACTACGCTTGTTAATGATATGGTCTATAATTTAGAAGTTCATTTCTGCTACCATTTTTTGTAGATTGGAACAATGTTTGCATTTTTTCAATATATATCTGCTAAGTTTCCTGTGCACAATAATGTCTGGAATATTAATTGAAGTAGAATGCTCAGCTCAGTTGCACATTCTCTCAGCACACAAAGTGAAACTCCATCAGGTGCAACTGCTTTATTTCTTCCTAGCCCCTTGAGTAATTTTTCCACTTCGTTTTAACATACCTCTATGTACTCTATTGTGTTCTCTGGAATTGCATTGTGTCTGGTTCTCTGAAAACCTCATTTTGCAAACACACTTTGGCACTGTTCTTTTGGTGTTTCGCACATTTCTTTTCCATTGTCTGTGAATCTGTTCCCCCGTTCTTAATCTCTGGATTTTATCCTTTACATGCAGCTTGCTTTTAATGAATTTATAGAAAAGGCCTGGAGCTGTTTTACATTTGACCGCCTCCTCTTTCTCAAAGTTCCTTGCTGTCTCACTCTGTTATGTATTAGTTTCTCGCTTGTTTGTAGTGCTGGTATGTTGAAGGGTCTAGCCTCTTCCACCCATTTTATCACATAGCCTCTTGTCTGTCGTTTCCTCTCTGGCCCTCTCACAATTTCTGTTGAACCAATCATGTTTTCTGGTTCTGCATCTCTTTTCGAATATATGTTTTGTACCTTCAAAATATATTTCACAGAATTTGGCATATGTCTCATTTATTCACTTGCCTAGCAACAACTCCAATTAAATTTATTGAAGAATTTGATACGTTCCCCATAGTGTTCTCTTGTAAAATCAAGTTTGTCAACTATTTATATGTGCGTATATGTAATTATCTAAGTGTAGTTACAGGATGAGAGCTACGCTCGTAGTGTCCCGTCTTCCCAGCACTCTTTGTTATATAACGTATAATGACCTCCACCACCTGTATGTGTATGTGTGTGTAATTATTAATATGGCAAATTTTGTATTTTTGTCTTTACTGTTCATATAAACCATTTTTTCGTGAGTTTTAGCTAATTGTTCTTTTCTTATCAGAAAGTACACAGGGGGATCATTCTAATCAAATCTCAGCAGCCTTATGTAATAAATAAACTTGTAAAACTGATCAATCGAACTATTATAAACCAAGATTATTATCATTCTAACTTAGATTTTTACACTAAACCGTCATATCCAGAACCGCAACATTATTAGTATTAGTATTTTTTGGATAAACTTCCTACAATGCCGTAGTGTTTGTATGGAGGTGAAGAAGAGACCCACTACACGTGTAAGTGTATTATACCACGTTTTCGGATGCCACCTTTCTCCAGTATTAAGATGCTGTATACAATGTTCTGAACCTTGTACACCATAGTGATAATGTATCAAGGTTGCATCCCAAAGTTTGGTTTTAATATACTTACACATGTATTGGGACTTTCTTTCACCCTTATTATTATTATTATTATTATTATTATTATTATTATTATTATTATTATTATTATTATTTTTATTATTATTATTATTATTATTATTATTATAAATATCATCATCATCATCTTTATCATTGTTATTATTTGTTGTTTCTGAAGGAGCTAGACAACAAATTTCGATACGTAGTGTATAGAAACTTGCTTTGTTTAGTTAGTAATGTCATATCATTTTGTGCCTTTTTTTTACCAACATACTTAACTAGTGGAAGCATATTATGTTACAAAAACATAATCAATATTAAAGCAAGTAAACTAACATTCGGATTCATTAGGCAAATGAATCTCTCTCTCTCTCTCTCTCTCTTCCTCTCTCCCTCTCTCTCTTCCTTCCTCTCTCTCTCTCTTCCTCTCTCTCTCTCTCTCTCTCTCTTCCTCTCTCTCTCTCTTCCTCTCTCTCTCTCTCTCTCTCTCTCTCTCTCTCTCTCTCTCTCTCTCTCTCTCTCTCTCTCTCTCTCTCTCTCTCTCTCTCTCTCATCTCTTCTCTCTCTCTCTCTCTCTCTCTCTTCCTCTCTCTCTCTCTCTCTTCCTCTCTCTCTCTCCTCTCTCTCTCTCTTCCTCTCTCTCTCTCTTCCTCTCTCTCTCTCTTCCTCTCTCTCTCTCTTCCTCTCTCTCTCTCTTCCTCTCTCTCTCTCTTCCTCTCTCTCTCTTCCTCTCTCTCTCTCTCTCTTCTCTCTCTCT
>NC_091194.1:584425-601925 GCF_040958095.1 Procambarus clarkii
TATACAGTTGTGGCTGGAGTGAACAAGTGTACAGTTGTGGCTGGAGTGAACAAGTGTACAGTTGTGGCTGGAGTGAACAAGTGTACAGTTGTGGCTGGAGTGAACAAGTGTACAGTTGTGGCTGGAGTGAACAGGTGTACAGTTGTGGCTGGAGTAACTTGAATATGGTCCAGGACGAACCAAAACATCATCACTTCATCAATTTCAGAAATGTGGTTGTCAACTTTTCATCCACATTATTGTGACTCATATAAGCTAAGTTTTCTCAACTTAGCCTAACTTAACCTAACCTTATTTAATCCAATCTAAGTTTACCTAAGTTAACCTTTCCTAATGTAACCAAACCTAAGTTTACCTTACGATACCAAATCATATTTTACCTAACAAAATGCCATTTTTCCTAACTAATCACCAAGCATAACAAGCAGTTCCAATAGTTTTCGTTCGTTAGTACCTAGACGCTACACACTTAAACACAAGGAAAAGAAAATCTCTAAACGTAGCCGGTGTGCGCTTGACAGCATGTTAGGCTTGAGTGAAAATTTACATGGAAAATCTGTCAGAACTCTTGACAACTTTTGAGTGACATTATGCGAAATATTACAGAGTTATATGCATATGAAATCTTTGTGCGACAATATTAAACATTGAACTTGCAATGTTTAATGAATTTGTTCAGTCTTATATTTTATGGCAAAGTTAGGGTTGATATGTTGCAAAGGTCTGTTTGATATGTTACAAAGGTCTGCTTGATATGTTACAAAGGTCTGTTTGATATGTTACAAAGGTCTGTTTGATATGTTACAAAGGTCTGTTTGATATGTTACAAAGGTCTGTTTGATATGTTACAAAGGTCTGTTTGATATGTTACAAAGGTCTGTTTGATATGTTACAAAGGTCTGTTTGATATGTTACAAAGGTCTGCTTGATATGTTACAAAGGTCTGTTTGATATGTTACAAAGGTCTGTTTGATATGTTACAAAGGTCTGTTTGATATGTTACAAAGGTCTGCTTGATATGTTACAAAGGTCTGTTTGATATGTTACAAAGGTCTGCTTGATATGTTACAAAGGTCTGTTTGATATGTTACAAAGGTCTGCTTGATATGTTACAAAGGTCTGTTTGATATGTTACAAAGGTCTGCTTGATATGTTACAAAGGTCTGTTTGATATGTTACAAAGGTCTGCTTGATATGTTACAAAGGTCTGCTTGATATGTTACAAAGGTCTGTTTGATATGTTACAAAGGTCTGCTTGATATGTTACAAAGGTCTGCTTGATATGTTACAAAGGTCTGTTTGATATGTTGTAAAAGTACTCACCTAATTGTGCTTGCGGGGGTTGAGCTTTGGCTCTTTGGTCCCGCCTCTCAAGTGTGTTTGATATGTTGCCAAATAGTTCTTTACGTGCATTTCCACGTTTTTGTAGAGACATTTAACTTCACGAGGAAATAGTGCAAAACTCTGAGACCAGAAGAGGGTAATGTACGCGATATTAAGTTAGGTTACGTTAGCATAGGTCGACTAGGTTAGCTTAGGGTAGGTTAGGCTAGGGTAAGGTAGGTTAGGTTAGCATAGTTCGGCTAGCTTAACTTAGGGAAGGGTTGGTTAGGTTAGGGTAGGGTAGGTTAGGTAAGGTTTCACAATCAAATCACAATGGCGTGATATGTCAATAAAAATCATTATGAATCATAATGATATCCATGGATGTATGACACTAGTGTAACATCACTGGGATGTGAGTGTGGTGTAAGAGTGTCAACACCACTACCGTAGGCCAGTGTGTGGTCGCGTCGACTGTAAAACCCTGGTTGGGCTCCAGTTCTGGGCCCGCCAGAACCTCCCAGTGAATTCTGTAGAATTCCGGGTTGGTCGACTTTTGTAACACCGTGACAGAGGTGTCAAGGCAGGTGTCTGCCAAGGCTTGACACCTGTCAAGGCAGGTGTCTGCCAAGGCTTGACACCTGTCAAGACAGATGTCTGGGAATCACCAGAACGCTGGTTCAAGTCACTCCATTACCTCGATATGATTTCCATAGGTTAGATTTTATTTATTTTACTTTGTTATGTTAGCTTAGCTTAGCTTGGCTTGGGTTCAGTTAATTTAGGTTAGGTTGCTGATTTCGTGTAGACGTCAATGGTGAAGAGACACCATTGTGGGTCTGAAGATGCGCCTGTCTCAATTCCACTTTTGGACTAGAGGAAGCTGGCGCGAGCTTCGTAAAATCCAAATTTCTCATCTGGTGGAATTTGAAGATGCAGAGGTCATCAATTTTGACTACTGTTTTCGCCGCACTGTTCTCAAATACCCCTCAGCATGTTCCGCTATTACCTCTGGTCATTGGCCCTTGCCTAGGCTCTAGGGTGGGTGTAACCTTCTGTTACAGCTGTTAGCGCTGTATGTTTGGTCCCAAGGTCAACGCAGGTGTTACAACCACTTAGTGCAGGTGTTGCAACCACTCAGTGCAGGTGTAACAACCACTCAGTGCAGGTGTTACAACCACTCAGTGCAGGTGTTACAACCACTCAGTGCAGGTGTTACAACCACTCAGTGCAGGTGTTACAACCACTCAGTGCAGGTGTTACAACCACTTAGTGCAGGTGTTGCAACCACTCAGTGCAGGTGTAACAACCACTCAGTGCAGGTGTTACAACCACTCAGTGCAGGTGTTACAACCACTCAGTGCAGGTGTTACAACCACTCAGTGCAGGTGTTGCAACACTCACTGAGGAAGACAGCAGCAGGAAGTGTTTCAGAGGTTTTTCTTCTGCTTCACATGTGTCGTGTACTGAAATGTGTCTTATTATTCATTGAGGTCAAAATTTCTTCAAATCACTTGATATTTCTCAAGCTCAGTTTTATTTAGGATTGATGCACAACAAGTTAACAATCTGCCACTGTGGGCAGATTTAATGGTGTCTTGTACCCTGTATTTTGTTGAAGGTCTTCATTTCTACCTTACCGAAATACCTGGAATTTGTCAGTGTTAAACATCATGTTATTTTCTGCTGTCCAATTAAAAACTTAATTAATAGCAGCTTGTAATTTTTCAACGTCTTCTACAGAAGTCATTTTCATGCCGCTCTTTGTGTCATTCGATGACACGAAGCTGTGACTTGTATTTTTGTCTATATTTGATATGAGAATATAGAGAAGAGTGGCGCCAGGACTGTGCCCTTCGCTACAGAGCTTTACTTGTACTTGGACTTGCTTTTATTTGGTTGACATTTACTCTTTGCGTTCAGTTGGACAGAAATGTTAATATCCATCGCCCTACTTGACCTGCTATTCCTACTGACCATGGAGTAAATGTGATCACTCCATAGTCACAATTATCAAATGCCTTTGTAAAGTCAGTGTATACCACATGTGCACAATGTTTTTCTCCTAGTGCATCAGTAATGTTTTCGCAGTGGTCGAGTATGAGCTCGTAAGCCCCGCCTTTCACCCTTTAGTAGTTCAATGCAGTGACTCATTCACTCGTTTTCTTATCACATTTACATTCAAACTTGTGTTTGGAATTGGCTTCAGCAACGTCGTTCAGTCCGTTCCTATTATTTATGACTTAGCCTGGAAAAAGTTCTCTCTGACATCCCTGTGACTCATCGGTGTTTTCAGTTTCCAATTATGTCCTTTCGTTCTACGGTTCCTTTATTTGAATATTACTTGATATCTACTTTGTCAGTCCCCATAGTATCTTGTACGTCGTTATCATGTCTGCCTTACTCCTTCTTTCCTCCAGTGTAGTGAGGTCCAGTGCCCTCAGTGTTTCTTCATAGCTCAGTCCCCTTAGCTCAGGAACGAGGCTTGTTGCATATTTTTGGACCTTTGCTAGTAATGTTTGGTGGTTGTTGAGGCAGGGGTTCCATGCTGGGTCAGCATACTCAACAATGGGTCTGACAAAGGATGTATACAGCGCTGGGAAGGGAACAACTTGGTGAAGGATAACGGGAGGTTTGCCAGTGTTGCATATGCCGCCTTTGTTATTGTGCTGATGTGTGCCACTGGTGATACATCTCCAGTTATGTCCACTCCTAAGTCTTTCTCTTTTTGACAAGTTGGAAGTTGTCTTCCCTTCATCCTGTACCATATTTGGTGTCTTCTTGCCCCAACTTCTGCCCTCATCTTCTGAAGTTACTATATGTCACTTCCCTCTCCTTGGGAACTACCCCTCCCAGTCCCACACATCTTGTTATATAGACACCAAAACAAACACACACACACAAACAACAATCACAGAACATACAAAGTGAACTGAGTGGCGAGTGGGATGCCGTGGTGACGTGCGAGAGTGTACATGTGTTCACACCGGTCACTGTTACCACACACCTGGCGCCTGGCTACCTAGTTGGCTCACTAGTTTACCGGCGGCTCTATGACTCCATGTCTCGCTGCCTCACTGGCTGGCTCCCATCCTCTCTCACTGTAATTACCTAAGTGTAGTTACAGGATGGCGTCCCGTCTTCCCAGCACTCTTTCTCATATAACGCTTTGAAACTACTGACGGTTTTGGCCTCCACCACCTTCTCACCTAACTTGTTCCAACCGTCTACCACTCTGTTTGCGAAAGTGAGTTTTCTTATATTTTTCCGGCAGCTTTGTTTAGTTAGTTTAAATCTATGACCTCTTGTTCTTGAAGTTCCAGGTCTCAGGAAATCTTCCTTATCGATTTTATCAGTTCCTGTTACTCTTTTGTACGTAGTGATCATATCGCCTCTTTTTCTTCTGTCTTCTAGTTTTGGCATATTTAATGCCTCTAACCTCTCCTCGTAGCTCTTGCCCTTCAGTTCTGGGAGCCACTTAGTAGCATGTCTTTGCACCTTTTCCAATCTGTTGCTGTGCTTCTTAAGATATGGACACCACACAATCGCTGCATATTCCAGCTTTGGCCTAACAAAAGTCGTGAACAATTTCTTTAGTATATCGCCATCCATGTATTTAAAAGCAATTCTGAAGTTAGAAAGTGTAGTATAGGCTTCTCGCACAAAGTTCTTAATGTGGTCCTCAGGTGATAGTTTTCTATCTAGAACCACCCCTAGATCTCTTTCTTTATCAGAAGTCTTTAAAGATTTCTCACATAATTTATAGGTTGTGTGGGGTCTATGTTCTCCTATTCCACATTCCATAACATGACATTTATTAACATTAAATTCCATTTGCCAGGTGGTGCTCCATATACTTATTTTGTCCAGGTCTTCTTGAAGGGCTTGACAATCATCTAAGCTCTTTATCTTCCCTATTATCTTAGCATCATCAACAAACATGTTCATATAATTCTGTATTCCATCTGGTAGATCATTTATGTAGACAATGAACATCACTGGTGCAAGAACTGAACCCTGTGGTATTCTACTTGTGACATTTTTCAGTCCGATACATTGCTTCTGACTACTGCTCTCATTTTTCTATCAGTCAGAAAATTTTTCATCCATGTTAGAAGCTTACTTGTCACCCCTCCAATATGTTCCAGTTTCCAGAACAACCTCTTATGTGAAACTCTGTCGAAAGCCTTTTTTAGGTCCAGATAGATGCAGTCAACCCAACCATCTCTTTCTTGTATAATATCTGTGACTTGATCATAGAAACTGAGTAAATTCGCTACACAGGATCTTCCAGATCGAAAACCCATACTGAATGTCTGATATTATATCGTTTTTCTTCAGGTGTTCCACCCATTTAGTTTTAATAATTTTTTTCCAATATTTTGACTATTACACTTGTCAATGATACAGGTCTATAATTGAGAGGGTTTCCCTGCTGCCACTTTTGTAGATTGGAACTATGTTAGCCTTTTTCCACACATCTGCTACAACTCCTGTACACAGGGATTCCTGAAAAATCAGTTGAAGTGGAATGCTGAGCTCAGGTGCACATTCTCTCAGAACCCATGGAGAAACTCCATCTGGACCAACTGCTTTGTTCTTATTTAGCTCCTTGAGCATTTTTTCCACTTGGTCTCTAGACACCTCTATGTGCTCTATGTTGTTCTCTGGAATTATTAGTGTCTGGTTCCCTGACGATTTCATTTTGTACAAACACACTGTGGAACTTTTCGTTTAATGCTTCACACATTTCCTTTTCATTTTCCGTGACTGTTTCCTATTTTCAACCTATGAATTCTGGTTCTGTTTTACATTTGTCCGCAATACCTTTTTCAAAATTTCTTTCTGCTTCTCTCCTTACTGTCGTGTAATAGTTTCTCGCATCTTTGTATGCTGGTATGTTTGGGGGTTTGGCCTCTTCCTATATTAATTCCATTTTTGTGACTTTTGGTCTCTGTCCCTCTCGCAATTTCTGTTGAAGCAATCCTGTTTCCTAGTTCTGCATCTCTGTTTTGGTATAAATTTTGTTGTGCCTTTATCATATATTTCACAAAACTTGACATACATCTCATTTACTTATTGTCCTAACAGCAAGTTTTTTCCTGTGAAATTCCTTAAAGAAATTTCTAAGTTCTCCATAATGTCCTCTCCTGAAATCATGGTTTCCAGCTGCTTCAACCTCCTTATTTTCTTCCAGATTATAATGCATTGCATACTTTATTCCCAAAAAGACATGGTCAAGGTGTGTGTGTGTACTCACCTAGTTGTGCTTGCGGGGGTTGAGCACTGGCTCTTTGTTCCCACCTCTCAACCGTCAATCAACTGGTGTACAGATTCCTGAGCCTACTGGGCTCTATCATATCTACATTTAAAACTGTATATGGAGTCAGCCTCCACCACATCACTGCCTAATGCATTACACCTGTTAACTACTCACTGAAAAAGTGACACTGAAAAAGTTCTTTCTAACGTCCCTGTGGCTCATTTGGGGTCTCCACCTTTGGCCTCTTGTTCGCGTACCACCCGTGTTAAACAGGTTTATCCTTATCTATCCTGTCAATTCCTCTGATAATTTTGTAGGTAGTGATCATGTCTCCCCTTACTCTTCTGCCTTCCAGTGTCGTAAGGTGCATTTCACGCAGCCTTTCCTCGTAACTCATGCCTCTTAGTTCTGGGACTAGCCTAGTGGCATACCTCTGAATTTTTTCCAGCTTCGTCTTGTGCTTGATAAAGTACGGGCTCCATGCTGGGGCCGCATACTCCAGGATTGGTCTGCTCCAGGATGTATATGTGGTATACAAGGTTCTGAATGATTCCTTACACACATGTTCCTGAAGGCTGTTCTGATGTTAGCCAGCCTCGCGTATGCCACAGATGTTATTCTTATTATGTGGGTTTTAGGAGACAGGTTTGGTGGGATATCAACTCCTAGATCTTTCTCTCTGTCCGTTTCATGAAGGATTTGATCTCCTAGTCGATATCCTGTGTATAATCCAGTATAATACCCACTTTGTGTGTGTGTGTGTGTGTGTGTGTGTGTGTGTGTGTGTGTGTGTTATATGACTGTCATATAAAGCTTGGAAACTACTAAGGGTTTAGGTCTCCATCTCCTTCTCACGTTTTCCAATCGTCTCCTACTCTGTTTACAAAAGAAAACTATAGAACATATGTTCGACAACTTTTTCGACTATTTTATTTTCTTAACTTAAATTGATGGCCTTTCATACCCTAAGTTGCATGTTTACAAAGTTCCTACTTATCAACTTTTCAATTCCTGTACAGATTTTGTTTGTGGTAATGTTATTTCCTTTCGTCCTTCTGTCTACTAACTTTGAGATGTTTAACGCCTATAAGTCTTTGACCCATCTTTATTTTGTTGATAGCCTTCTTGAGAGATGAACATCACACAACTATCCAACTTTGGTCTCTCCTGATGGTCATGGGTATCTACATCACACACACACAAGGGTATGGGATCGACTACCACTTCCAGGATGGTTATGGGATCCACTATCCCACACTGGATATATCTAATTGTCCATTACATCAATACATGTACGATGCTCAATAAAGTTACAAAAAGTACTGCTTAAACTGGTGGATGGGTTGTTTTAGATATAGATATATACGTGGAACTGAAGATAGCAGCGTTGCTACAGTTTATAATTATCTTACGGATATTTGCCATTTGGCGTAAATATCGTCTATCACTTAAGTGACTCAGTGTTTCTTCACCCTGCAGAATGGTAAAAGGTATTTACATAGAATGGAAAATATCCGTAAGAAAATTAACAATTGTAAAATGATGCTGTGCTTTATTCCACATGTATTAGAGAACAATTGTAACGACTTTCTCTACTCTTGACCACATCTGGACAACCATAACCTCTCCACTTACCTTAGGGATTATCACTGATGGCTCCACACACGCCATTATCCAACATTTCTAACCTGCATTACTCAACTACCTTTTGACACAATGAAGATAAGCTTTAGGCTGCACAATGCAGCTTTCATAATGAATTATATTGCTGCTGTGGTAACATTAACTGGGAGACTGAAGGTCATACAGCAAATATCAACTTAGCTGTGCAAACATTTCTTCACAAAACTCTGAGCCTCTATAATACCCACTGTCCAATGTTAACAAAACAAGTCACAGCCAAAATGATAAACAATCCATGGATTTTTAAGGGTAGACTTAAATCAATCAACAAAGAGCATGATTATAAGGAGAAGTATAGTTTAGGGGTTGTTTCCAAAGCTGTGTCCAGGAGGGATTTCTCAATGATAAGTAGTAGAGTCAAAACAAACTACTATTCCAATAAATTTAATCAAGTAAAGGGTAACATGAAGAAAACATGGAGCACTCTTCCCAGATATTAGGAACTTGAATAAGATACCAATACTCATAACCAGTGACAATGGAGTGTTATCAGCCTCTGACAGTTATTAAATTCAATAGTTTGTTTTCATCCATTGGCAAATGAAATCTCAGCATCCCAAACTAATGTTAGTGACTACCCTACAGGCGGCTGTCGTACTCCACTGTACCTAATTCCCATTAATTCCTCAGATGTTAATGCTATACTTCTCTCACTTAAAAATCGTTCAAGTACCCTTGCTGAGATACTAACCCTAATTAACAAAAAAGCCTCAACATTTTTAGCGCCGGCCATAGCACTCCTCTTCAAAAAATCACTTGAACTCTGAACCTTCCTAGATATTCTAAAAATAAAAATTAATCCCAGTCCATAAAAGTGGTGATCTCACCGAAGTCAATAATTTTAGACCAATATCAATCTTGCCAACCTTGTCTAAAATATATGAAAAGCTAATGTACAAGTAGCTCTACTCCTATCTAGCAAAACATACTATACTTAACTCTTGCCAATATAGCCTCAGACCCCCAAAAAACACCAATGATACACTAATTTGTATGATTAACTTGATACATGCAGCTCTTGATAAAAACGAGTACCCTGTTGGTTTATTTGTTGACCTACGTTACGCTTTTGACACTGTCAACCACAATAACCGTCTTATTAATCTGCAACACTATGGAGTCAAGAGTTCACTCTCTCCAGTACCTGCAGTCTTACCTCAGTGCCGGACTCCAGTGTGTCTGTGATTGACGCTTCTCCTCCCACCCTACCACTTAACACTGGCGTCGCACAAGGCAGTATACTTGGGCCTTTCCTCTTTCTCATTGACATAAATGACCTTCCAAGTGTCGCTTAATAACTCAAGCCTATTCTATTTGCTAATGACAAAATCTTAATTTTCTCCTGTCCAAACTTACTATTCTAAATGACACAGTGAACACTGAACGATACAAAAGCCCATCTTTTGCTAACTGCTAACAAACTCACCCTTAACATTGATAAAACCTTTTATGTTTTGTTTAGTAATTATCCCATTGGTCAAATTAACCTAAGAATTCACAATTCCCAAATTAGTAAACAGAGTAAATGGTAATAAGTTAAATTTCCAGTGCCATATACTATATATATATATATATATATATATATATATATATATATATATATATATATATATATATATATATATATATATATATATATATATATGTATGTATATATGTATATATATATATATATATATATATATATATATATATATATATATATATATATATATATATATATATATATATATATGTCGTACCTAGTAGCCAGAACGCACTTCTCAGCCTACTAGGCAAGGCCCGATTTGCCTAATAAGCCGAGTTTTCCTGAAATAATATATTTTCTCTATTTTTTTTCTTATGAAATGATAAAGCTACCCATTTCATTATGTATGAGGTCAATTTTTTTTTATTGGAGTTAAAATTAACGTAGATATATGACCGAACCTAACCAACCCTACCTAACCTAACCTAACCTATCTTTATAGGTTAGGTTAGGTTAGGTAGCCGAAAAAGTTAGGTTAGGTTAGGTTAGGTAGGTTAGGTAGTCGAAAAACAATTAATTCATGAAAACTTGGCTTAATAGGCAAATTGGGCCTTGCATAGTAGGCTGAGAAGTGCGTTCTGGCTACTAGGTACGACATATATATATATATATATATATATATATATATATATATATATATATATATATATTATATATATATAGATATATATATATATATATAACAGTTGGTATTCTTTCAAAAATCAGATACTTTCCCCTTGCCCTGCCCTGGTAACACTTTATTACTCTCTCATCTGACCTTATCTCACAAATGGTATCAGAACACTACCCAACATCAGTCAGCAATTAAAACAATAATAAAACTCAAGCCCCAGACAGCACTCGGCCCCCTTATTTAAATCGTTTAATATGTTAGATATTAAGGCACTACACATTCTCTCAATTGTACTTTATATATATATATAAAACACTGAATATATAATGCTGATCTCGACCTTAAATGCTTCCTAGAAGCATAATAATCCTACAGAACCCAAGGCACCACACTGGAAACAAGTATCTATTTCATATTCCAAGAGTGCGACTTAATCAAAGCAGAAATTCCCTACAAATCAAAGGTCCCAAAATATGGAATGAGCTCCCTAATCACATCAAAGACTGACTTTCTCTCAAGCAATTTAAAAGTGAAACCATGAAGTACCTAATACTAAACCCTATGTAACCAACCTTACTTCCCAAAGGTCAACATATGCTTTGCTGTTCCTGAACTGTTACTTATATCTGCTGTGTAAAAATTTAACAAAATTTTTATTCCATCTCTTTAGTCAGTGAAAATTACATGTTGTTCTGTTGCAACTATTGCTATTCCAGTCATCACGTAACTGCCATTTTATTTATATTTCTCTACTTGAGTTCAATAATTTTTTTGATCTCATTTAGTTTTAACTTGCACCATTCAGCTTCTGTATTGATCATCTTTTTTTTCCCCCACATTATGCCTGGAATGCCCCGCGTATTACTGGTTTTAGGCATTGTACTTGTCGTACCTAGGACTCCACTGTTGTTCTTGTTTATATGTATGTACTTATATCTAAATATAATATTATTATTATGTTTGGCGTTGTTGTTATTATATATATATATATATATATATATATATATATATATATATATATATATATATATATATATATATATATATATATATATATATATAATGTACCTGACCTTAATGGTATAAATCCAATACGCCAAGCACTGTCCCTTCACTTGAGAATGAACCATGTAGGTTCGAAACGTTGTGTAAATTTATAATAAGTGTATTACATTCTGCAGTTAAATATTTATTTTTCTTCACCTCGAACAAAAATGACATTTGGAGAAATCCTCTTCCAATTAAACCAAGATGCAAGAGCACAAGTCAAAGGGATAGAAACCTTAAACCAGAAAATAATGAATACAGAAAATGCAGTCAGTGAAACATATATATATGAAAACCTGCTGCCAGTATACACCAATATATATATATATATATATATATATATATATATATATATATATATATATTGAATAAATAATAATTAAGTAATATACCTAAACAAGAATTATTATATATTTATATACAGCATAGAAAGATTATCACGTACAGAAGAGAAGGTATCATGGGACAGAGGACTGGAATTAATAACGAGAAAGACTGAGAGTGAGTGTGTAAGAAAGAGAGAGAGGATAGTGAGAGAGCGTGAGGGAGACAGTGTGTGAGAGGAGTGCGTACTGGTCCAAAGAGAGGGGCATAGTTAGGGGTCTATTGACTGCGAGAACCCATAGGCCCCCCTCATTCACAGAGAACGGATGGGTCCCATAGGCCCAAAGGGTACCACCAACTCCTCTATATTCTCCAGCACCTACGCTCTTCCTTCTTCATATTAACTACCTCATTCCTGCCTAACCTTCATTCATGTGAACAATGAGGGGAAAGCTACACTCCTCATGATAGTATTTATTTAACAGGCTTGAAGATTTGAAAATGAATTGCCGTAACAAAATGCTTAAGGCTTCATGTTAAGCATTTTAAGTTTGTTAAATATGATATTTCAAACTTATTATTTAATACAATAGTTAAGGCTTATTAAATATGATATTGAATACAATATTTTAAGGCTTATTAGATATGATACTTGATGATTATTAAATACAATATTTAAGGGTTATTAACAATAATATATATTTTAAGTATTTCCACTTTCCCCAGTTTCCCCTGTACAGCTTAGTACTGTATTTTTTGGCCACGTAAATACGATATGTAATGCTTACTAAATACGAATTTTAAGGCTACATTAACGCAGAAGTTAAGGTTTAATAATGACTATATTTAAGGTTTAATAATGACTAAATTTAAGGCTTAATAATGATAGTTAAGACTTAATAATTGATATATTTAAGGCCTAGTAATTGTGATATTTAATTCTATGTAAAAGCAATATTTAAGGTTAGATTAAAGGGATATTTAAGGTCAGATAATTACAATTTTTAAGTCTAGATAAATTCTGCCTTTAAGACAATAATTGTGACATTTAAGGCTTATTAATTACGATATTTAAGGCTTAATAATTACAATATTTAAGGCTTAATAATTGCGTTATTTAAAGCTTGTAAAATACGATATTTAAGTATTTTTATTTACGATACTTAAGGTTTGATAAATACAATGAATAAGGCTATATAACTAAAGTATCTAGGGTTTAATAAATTACTATATTTATGGTTAGAAAAATGTGATATGCAAGGCATTATAAATGAGATTATTTTCGATACTTTTATCTATGGTTTAACTCAGTAAACTTAAGGTTTACCTCTCATATGCTAATAATATATTTATTTTCTTCCAGGACGCTGTCAACGAACACTCATAAAAGGTAAATATCCCCTAAGTTCCTTGTGTACAATGGATTTTTTTCAGTGGATTGATTGGTATATGAAAGCGTGTATGCATAAAATATATTCATATATGCTTTGACCTACATATAAAACCTATGTATATACTGTACATACATTTATAGTTACATGTGTACCAACAAAAGGATATACGTACATGGAGACAACATGTACATAACCCTGACAACGCTGGTTCAGAAGAGGGCGCTCCTGCCTCTCACAGTTGCAGATCACTATAACATGGCCTCAGAGGCTATCATGCAATACAAGGAAAACGCTCATGTAATATACACAGATTTTGCAAAATCTTTCGACAAATGTGACCATAGTGTCAAAGGAATTACTGGCAAGGTATTGATATGGTATTTTAACTTCCTAACGAACAGAACCCAGAGTGTTGTAGTCAACACAGTAAAATCCTGATCCTTCATCGTGAAAAGTTCAGTCCCTAAGGGTACTGTGCTGCTCCAGTACTTTTTTTTATCCTCATTGGAGATACAAGAACACAACCTACAGTACCGTAATCATGTGTGCAGATGACACTATCCTCATTGGAGATACAAGAACACAACCTACAGTACCGTAATCATGTGTGCAGATGACACTAGGATTTTCATGAGAGTTGACAATATAGAGGACACAACAAAATTCCAAACCGATGTTATTAATCAGATCTTACAATGGCCCACAGAAAATAATATAATGATAAGTCCCACATCTGCAAAATGTTAAAAACGAAAATATCAACACGGAAACCATGGATAAAATTCATAACGCTTTAGAAAGAAAAATGTAACATAAAATATTTAGGAGTAATCATGTGGGGAAGATTTTACTTTTAAAGCCCGTAATAATGTAGTTGCTACAACAGCAACTAACAACTAACAATACCTTTCTAACAAAAGATGCCAAACCAGTGTTGATAATGTGTAAGACACTAGTGCTCTTTAGGGTGGAATATTGTTGCACACTAACAGTCTCTTTCAAAGCTGAAGAAATTGCTGATCTGGTGAACGTCCAGAAATCTTTTACGGTCTGAATACATTCGGTAAAATATCTAATTTATTGGGACCACTTAAGATCTGTAAATCAGTGTTGTTTGGCCGCAGGCACAGAAGAATACTGATGTATCGCGCCCAGAGATACATAATAATTTACACACATGGTAAATTATTATGTATCAGTACGGAGGTAGGCCGTGCAGCTGTACGGAGTTAGGCCGTGCAGCAGTACGGAGGTAGGCCGTGCAGCTGTACGGAGTTAGGCCGTGCAGCAGTACGGAGGTAGGCCGTGCAGCTGTACGGAGTTAGGCCGTGCAGCTGTACGGAGGTAGGCCGTGCAGCAGTACGGAGGTAGGCCGTGCAGCAGTACGGAGTTAGGCCGTGCAGCAGTACGGAGTTAGGCCGTGCAGCAGTACGGAGTTAGGCCGTGCAGCAGTACGGAGGTAGGCCGTGCAGCTGTACGGAGTTAGGCCGTGCAGCAGTACGGAGGTAGGCCGTGCAGCTGTACGGAGTTAGGCCGTGCAGCTGTACGGAGGTAGGCCGTGCAGCAGTACGGAGGTAGGCCGTGCAGCAGTACGGAGTTAGGCCGTGCAGCAGTACGGAGTTAGGCCGTGCAGCAGTACGGAGTTAGGCCGTGCAGCAGTACGGAGGTAGGCCGTGCAGCAGTACGGAGGTAAGCCGTGCAGCAGCACGGAGGTAGGCCGTGCAGCAGTACGGAGGTAAGCCGTGCAGCAGCACGGAGGTAGGCCGTGCAGCAGTACGGAGGTAGGCCGTGCAGCAGTATGGAGGTAGGCCGTGCAGCAGTACGGAGGTAGGCCGTGCAGCTGTACAGAGGTAGGCCGTGCAGCAGTACAGAGGTAGGCCGTGCAGCAGTACAGAGGTAGGCCGTGCAGCAGTACAGAGGTAGGCCGTGCAGCAGTACAGAGGTAGGCCGTGCAGCAGTACAGAGGTAGGCCGTGCAGCTGTACAAAAATCCTTTTTCACTAATCCCATTTAGGTGAACTGGAACAAAGAATACTTGATGTCATTGACAGAATTGTGCATTAAAGGACCTTAATAATGTATTAGCACCTTTATGTCAGCACGAGCAGTGTGTGTGTGTGTGTGTGTGTGTGTGTGTGTGTGTGTGTGTGTGTGTGTGTGTGTGTGTGTGTGTGTGTGTGTGTGTGTGTGTGTGTTTGTGTGTGTGTGTGTGTGTGTGTGTGTGTGTGTGTGTGTGTGTGTGTGTGTGTGTGTGTGTGTGTGTGTGTGTGTGTGTGTGTGTGTGTGTGTGTGTGTGTGTGTGTGTATACTTACTATTTGTGCCGGCAGAAACGAGCCATTAGCTCTTGGACCCCGCCTTTCTAACCAATAAAATTTTCCTTTTTTAAATTGTTACAAAGAGAGGCAGACGGGTGTGACGTGGAGAGCCGTGGTGTAGAGCCGTGGTGTAGAGCCAGGGTGTAGAGCCAGGGTGTAGAGGAGCGATCATGCACCATCACCCATCACCATAATAACCACAACAAGTTATCATGCACCATAATACCATATCCTGATGTGCGAGATGTCAGGAAGCTTTCAATCACTACTAAGCATGTATGACTCAACCCTGTGGGCGAGTCACCTCTCACGTGTTTACCCTTGCTTCACGCTGTTATCCTTGCTTCACGCTGTTACCCTTGCTTCACGCTGTTATCCTTGCTTCACGGTGTTGCCCTTGCTTCACGCTGTTATCCTTGCTTCACGGTGTTACCCTTGCTTCACGCTGTTATCCTTGCTTCACGGTGTTGCCCTTGCTTCACGCTGTTATCCTTGCTTCACGGTGTTACCCTTGCTTCACGCTGTTATCCTTGCTTCATGCTGTTATCCTTGCTTCACGCTGTTATCCTTGCTTCATGCTGTTATCCTTGCTTCACGCTGTTGCCCTTGCTTCACGCTGTTACCCTTGCTTCACGCTGTTACCCTTGCTTCACGCTGTTACCCTTGCTTCATGCTGTTACCCTTGCTTCATGCTGTTATCCTTGCTTCACGCTGTTATCCTTGCTTCACGCTGTTATCCTTGCTTCATGCTGTTATCCTTGCTTCACGCTGTTATCCTTGCTTCACGCTGTTATCCTTGCTTCACGCTGTTGCCCTTGCTTCACGCTGTTACCCTTGCTTCACGCTGTTACCCTTGCTTCACGCTGTTATCCTTGCTTCACGCTGTTATCCTTGCTTCATGCTGTTATCCTTGCTTCACGCTGTTTCCCTTGCTTCACGCTGTTATCCTTGCTTCATGCTGTTATCCTTGCTTCACGCTGTTTCCCTTGCTTCACGCTGTTACCCTTGCTTCACGCTGTTACCCTTGCTTCACGCTGTTATCCTTGCTTCACGGTGTTACCCTTGCTTCACGCTGTTATCCTTGCTTCATGCTGTTATCCTTGCTTCACGCTGTTATCCTTGCTTCATGCTGTTATCCTTGCTTCACGCTGTTTCCCTTGCTTCACGCTGTTATCCTTGCTTCACGCTGTTATCCTTGCTTCACGCTGTTACCCTTGCTTCACGCTGTTATCCTTGCTTCACGCTGTTATCCTTGCTTCACGCTGTTACCCTTGCTTCACGCTGTTATCCTTGCTTCACGCTGTTACCCTTGCTTCACGCTGTTACCCTTGCTTCACGCTGTTACCCTTGCTTCACGCTGTTATCCTTGCTTCACGCTGTTACCCTTGCTTCACGCTGTTACCCTTGCTTCACGCTGTTACCCCTTGCTTCACGCTGTTACCCTTGCTTCACGCTGTTACCCTTGCTTCACGCTGTTACCCTTGCTTCACGCTGTTACCCTTGCTTCACGCTGTTACCCTTGCTTCACGCTGTTGCCCTTGCTTCATGCTGTTGCCCTTGCTTCACGCTGTTACCCTTGCTTCATGCTGTTACCCTTGCTTCACGATGTTACCCTTGCTTCACGCTCTTACCCTTGCTTCACGCTCTTACCCTTGCTTCACGCTCTTACCCTTGCTTCACGCTGTTACCCTTGCTTCACGCTCTTACCCTTGCTTCACGCTGTTGCCCTTGCTTCATGCTGTTGCCCTTGCTTCACGCTGTTACCCTTGCTTCACGCTGTTACCCTTGCTTCATGCTGTTACCCTTGCTTCACGATGTTACCCTTGCTTCACGCTCTTACCCTTGCTTCACGCTCTTACCCTTGCTTCACGCTGTTATCCTTGCTTCACGCTCTTACCCTTGCTTCACGCTCTTACCCTTGCTTCACGCTCTTACCCTTGCTTCACGCTATTGAGTGTGTGCGTGCGTGCGTGCGCCCCGCCCATGCTGACCTGCGCCAGTAGGAGG
>NC_091194.1:606925-646925 GCF_040958095.1 Procambarus clarkii
TGATTCAGCGGGCCATGTTGACAAGTCTTCATTAATAGGGCAACATTTATGCTAATGTAATTCATATTTATTGCTATTCTTATATTTCCTAATTTCCTCTCATACTGTGATGAATTAATTGTCTCAAATATATATATAGACATTATGCATTTAATGTTTCACTGCGATAATATGGAGATTGTTAAAATAGCTTCTGATGCATCGTAAATGGCATATATGTTAAACAATTATTGTATTATGCTCAAAAAATCTCAATGCATTGCTCTGTTAATTATTTCTTATGAGAGAGATAGGTATAGAGGTGTTGAGCGCGAACCGCATCCCACGTAGGGTGCGCGTGGCGGCCTGGCTGGCCCGCGCCACAACAGTATTTGGGAGGTTATTCTTGCAAAAAATATGGTAGAGGTGCCCGGCACTAGAGCGAGGGCTGGGCACACTAGGTGTCCGTGAGCACTACTGTGGCGTGTGGCCCCTCCCTCAAGGCCACCGACCCGGCATGTGCTCACAGATCATCACCAGAAAACCCTATTGAGCAACGAGTAAGTCGAACTGTCCAGTTCCGGCTGGCGTAAGAGCCGACGGTCCGGCCTGCTCTAGGAACCTGCGGCCCGGCCTAACCATCTCAACTGATTATCGAATATATATTCTTTATTAACTTCTTTTGAGCCAAATGTGAGGTTATTTCTTGTTGTACGTGTAGTATGATGATGTAGCAAGGTCAGCCTTGGTGTAGTGTAGCAAGGTCAGCCTTGGTGTAGTGTAGGGGTGTAGTAAGGTCATCTTTGGTGTAGTGTAGCAAGGTCAGCCTTGGTGTAGTGTAGCAAGGTCAGCCTTGGTGTAGTGTAGCAAGGTCAGCCTTGGTGTAGTGTAGCAAGGTCAGCCTTGGTGTAGTGTAGCAAGGTCAGCCTTGGTGTAGTGTAGGGGTGTAGTAAGGTCATCTTTGGTGTAGTGTAGCAAGGTCAGCCTTGGTGTAGTGTAGCAAGGTCAGCCTTGGTGTAGTGTAGGGGTGTAGTAAGGTCATCTTTGGTGTAGTGTAGCAAGGTCAGCCTTGGTGTAGTGTAGCAAGGTCAGCCTTGGTGTAGTGTAGGGGTGTAGTAAGGTCATCTTTGGTGTAGTGTAGCAAGGTCAGCCTTGGTGTAGTGTAGCAAGGTCAGTCTTGGAGTAGTGTAGCAAGGTCAGCGTTGGTGTAGTGTAGCAAGGTCAGCCTTGGTGTAGTGTAGGGGTGTAGTAAGGTCAGCCTTGGTGTAGTGTAGCAAGGTCAGCCTTGGTGTAGTGTAGGGGTGTAGCAAGGTCAGCCTTGGTGTAGTGTAAGGGTGTAGCAAGGTCAGCCTTGGTGTAGTGTAGGGGTGTAGCAAGGTCAGCCTTGGTGTAGTGTAGGGGTGTAGCAAGGTCAGCCTTGGTGTAGTGTAAGGGTGTACCAAGGTCAGCCTTGGTGTAGTGTAAGGGTGTAGCAAGGTCAGCCTTGGTGTAGTGTAGGGTTTGGTAAGGTCAGCCTTGGTGTAGTGTAGCAAGGTCAGCCTTGGTGTAGTGTAGCAAGGTCAACCTTGGTGTTGTGTAGCAAGGTCAACCTTGGTGTTGTGTAGCAAGGTCAGCCTTGGTGTAGTGTAGCAAGGTCAACCTTGGTGTTGTGTAGCAAGGTCAACCTTGGTGTAGTGTAGCAAGGTCAACCTTGGTGTTGTGTAGCAAGGTCAACCTTGGTGTTGTGTAGCAAGGTCAGCCTTGGTGTAGTGTAGGGTGTGGTAAGGTCAGCCTTGGTGTAGTGTAGCAAGGTCAGCCTTGGTGTAGTGTAGCAAGGTCAACCTTGGTGTTGTGTAGCAAGGTCAACCTTGGTGTTGTGTAGCAAGGTCAGCCTTGGTGTAGTGTAGCAAGGTCAGCCTTGGTGTAGTGTAGGGGTGTAGCAAGGTCAGCCTTGGTGTTGTGTAGGGGTGTAGTAAGGTCAGCCTTGGTGTAGTGTAGGGGTGTAGTAAGGTCATCTTTGGTGTAGTGTAGCAAGGTCAGCCTTGGTGTAGTGTAGCAAGGTCAGCCTTGGTGTAGTGTAGCAAGGTCAGCCTTGGTGTAGTATAGGGGTGTAGCAAGGTCAGCCTTGGTGTTGTGTAGGGGTGTAGCAAGGTCGGCCTTAGTGTAGTGTAACAAGGTCAGCCTTTGTGTAGTGTAGGGTGTGGTAAGGTCAGCCTTGGTGTAGTGTAGGGTTTGGTAAGGTCAGCTTTGGTGTAGTGTAGGGGTGTAGCAAGGTCAGCCTTGCTGTAGTGTAGGGGTGTAGCAAGGTCAGCCTTGGTGTTGTGTAGGGGTGTAGCAAGGTCGGCCTTGGTGTAGTGTAACAAGGTCAGCCTTGGTGTAGTGTAGGGTGTGGTAAGGTCAGCCTTGGTGTAGTGTAGGGTTTGGTAAGGTCAGCCTTGGTGTAGTGTAGGGTTTGGTAAGGTCAGTTTTGGTGTAGTGTAGGGTGTAGCAAGGTCAGCTTTGGTGTAGTGTAGGGTGTGGTAAGGTCAGCCTTAGTGTAGTATGGGGTGTAGCAAGATCAGCCTTTGTATAGTGTAGGGTGTGGTAAGGTCAGCCTTGGTGTAGTGTAGGGTGTGGTAAGGTCAGCCTTGGTGTAGTGTAGGGGTGTGGTAAGGTCAGCCTTGGTGTAGTGTAGGGGTGTGGTAAGGTCAGCCTTGGTGTAGTGTAGGGGTGTGGTAAGGTCAGCCTTGGTGTAGTGTAGGGGTGTGGTAAGGTCAGCCTTAGTGTAGTGTGTACACTGCCATACATTATTACTAAGTATTACCATACTCATGCCATAGAGTATTGCCTGTAATAGGTGGGGACAGTTTTTTCTTTGGTGACAGGTGGAAGATACACGTTAATGAGGCCCTCAGTTAAACACCGTTGGCTCTCGCTAGTAACCGGATGGGTGAGCAGTCGTCATCTACAGTTAATCTTAATCACTTCCTAAGCTTAGTGTTAGGTTTCAGTGTTTGGACATCTATTCTCATTACTATTGTTAAAGTAGCAGAATTTGTGTTATAGAATACCTTTCACTGAATGCAAGTGGTTTTAATTGGCTTTAGTACTTTTCCATTATTATTATTATTTTATAGGTGTGTATATCATTAGGCCTAGAGTACGTCAGGTAGCCGTTTTGGGTCAACTGAAAATTATTTGTATTTGCCAGCTCTTCCTGGTAAACACAACGCGTCCACATAAACAAAGGCCAAATGATCGTTAATCCAGCCGCCAAACTATTGTTTACGAGTGGAAGCAATTTACAAGCGAGTCGCAACTGATCACGTCCGAACATTTCTCGAACAGTGCTTCGCTGACGACCTCTGTTCGAATGGCACCTCTGACAATGCTGTCCCACGTACTACAAATGAGAACATTTGCTTAGCTGATCCCTAAATTTAACCTACTTGTTAAAAATATGTTCAGAAAGTTATATTATATAGTAAAGTACTTTTATATTAGAGAAAATACCGTTTATGTTTCAGCTCGAATCTCTATGTGGGTTTAGTTCCACTTCCACTCGAAAATGTAAGTCGCTTGTAGAGACAAACCTTGGTCAGTATGCGGCCTTAGACGTGAGAGGTGTACCCTGCTTCTTGGTGTATATACACTGAGAGGTGTACCCTGCTTCTTGGTGTATATACACTGAGAGGTGTACCCTGCTTCTTGGTGTATATACACTGAAAGGTGTACCCTGCTTCTTGGTGTATATACACTGAGAGGTGTACCCAGCTTCATGGTGTATATACACTGAGAGGTGTACCCTGCTTCTTGGTGTATATACACTGAGAGGTGTACCCTGCTTCTTGGTGTATATACACTGAGAGGTGTACCCTGCTTCTTGGTGTATATACACTGAGAGGTGTACCCTGCTTCTTGGTGTATATACACTGAGAGGTGTACCCTGCTTCTTGGTGTATATACACTGAGAGGTGTACCCTGCTTCTTGGTGTATATACACTGAGAGGTGTACCTAGCTTCTTGGTGTATATACACTGAGAGGTGTACCCAGCTTCTTGGTGTATATACACTGAGAGGTGTACCCTGCTTCTTGGTGTATATACACTGAGAGGTGTACCCTGCTTCTTGGTGTATATACACTGAGAGGTGTACCCTGCTTCTTGGTGTATATACACTGAGAGGTGTACCCTGCTTCTTGGTGTATATACACTGAGAGGTGTACCCAGCTTCTTGGTGTATATACACTGAGAGGTGTACCCTGCTTCTTGGTGTATATACACTGAGAGGTGTACCCAGCTTCTTGGTGTATATACACTGAGAGGTGTATCCAGCTTCTTGGTGTATATACACTGAGAGGTGTACCCAGCTTCTTGGTGTATATACACTGAGAGGTGTACCCAGCTTCTTGGTGTATATACACTGAGAGGTGTACCCTGCTTCTTGGTGTATATACACTGAGAGGTGTACCCTGCTTCTTGGTGTATATACACTGAGAGGTGTACCCAGCTTCTTGGTGTATATACACTGAGAGGTGTACCCTGCTTCTTGGTGTATATACACTGAGAGGTGTACCCAGCTTCTTGGTGTATATACACTGAGAGGTGTATCCAGCTTCTTGGTGTATATACACTGAGAGGTGTACCTAGCTTCTTGGTGTATATACACTGAGAGGTGTACCTTGCTTCTTGGTGTATATACACTGAGAGGTGTACCCTGCTTCTTGGTGTATATACACTGAGAGGTGTACCCTGCTTCTTGGTGTATATACTAGCAGTTATTCTGGACAAAGTGAGAGTCCAGTGTGGGGAACAAAGTTATCAAGAAAATGTAGATGCTCTGAAAAGTATTATTAATGTTCCAAATAATATTGGAGATTAAACCCTTCGAGCTGGAGTCATCTAATTTGCATAAAGGTACGTCCAGGTGTACATCTGAATGTTTTCTAGAAGTAGGGGCTTGTGTCAGCAGCCTCGTAAGGTTTTCCCACGTCAAGAAATTGTCGTCCTTATGTCCCCTCTCCTAACCTACCAGAGGACCCAAAACAGAAAACGGAACAGTATGCCAAAACCGTACGACGATTTTTGGCTTGGGTAAAGTATGCGTCCAAATGGGACGCTGTATTAGGAGAACGGGTTATACCTGTGAAGGATGCGTGACCTCGCCGTGACCCACGCCTGACCCCTAGGGTGGTAGGGGTGGATGGAGGGCAGGGGGGTAGGGAGAGAGGGCTGGGAAGTAGGGAGGGAGGGAGGGAGGGAGGGATGGGTAGATAAGGTAGCACCTTACCCACCAGTAGTTTTTGCCTACTTACCTTCCTCACCATTTTTTGCTGTATAATTGTGTGCCTTTCTTCTGGCGTGCGTGTGCGCGAGCGGTGGCGGTGGCGCGTGTCCTTGGCCAGCACGCGCCCGCACGCACGTGCGAATACACACACACACACACACACACACACACACACACACACACACACACACACACACACACACACACACACAGAGCGCTGGTGGTTGAGTGAACAGCACGCTGGATACGTAGTCCTGTGGTTCGGGGTTCGATTCCCGGCGCCGGCGGAAACAGATGGGCAGAGTTTCTTTCACCCTGATGCGCCTGTTCACCTACCAGTAAATAGGTACCTGATAGTTAGACAGCTGTTACGGGCTGCTTCCTGTGTATGTGTGTACTCACCAAGTTGTTCTTGCGGGGGTTGGGCTTTGTCTCTTTGGTCCCGCCTCTCAACCGTCAATCAACTGATGTACAGATTCCTGAGCCTGCTGGGCTCCATCATATCTACATTTGAAACTGTGTATGGAGTCAGCCTCCACCACATCACTGCCTAATGCATTCCATCTGTTAACTATTCTGACACCGAAAACGTTCTTTCTAACGTCTCTGTGACTTATTTGGTTACTCAGTCTCCACCTGTGTCCCCTTGTTCGCGTACCAACCGTGTTAAAAAGTTTATCCTTATCTACACTGTCAATTCCTGTGAGAATTTTGTAGGTAGTGATCATGTCTCCCCTTACTCTTCTGTCTTCCAGTGTCGCGAGGTGCATCTCACGCAGCCTTTCCTAGTAACTCATGCTTCTTAGTCCCGGGATTAGCCTAGTGGCATACCTCTGAACTTTTTCCAGCTTCGTCTTGTGCTTGATAAGATACGGGCTCCATGCTAGGGCCGCATACTCCAGAATTGGAGTATGTATGTGTCTGTGTGTGTGTGTGTACTCACCAAGTACTCACACACTGTTTTTGTGTCTGTGGAAAAAAAAGTTAGTATGTGTGGCATATAGGGCGCTTTACACTGCCTACGTGAGGCCAGTCTTAGAGTATGCCGCCCCATCATGGAGTCCCCACCTGAAGAAACACCTAAGGAAACTGGAAAAGATTCAAAAGTTTGCTACGAGGCTCGTCCCAGAGTTACGAGAGATGGTATATGAAGAGCGCCTGAAGGAATTGAACCTTACGACACTAGAAAAAATAAGGGAGTGAGGAGATATGATAGGAACGTATAAAATACTCAGGGGAATTGACAAAGCGGAAATAGATGAAATGTTCACACATAATATTAACAAAACGTGGTGACATGGGTGGAAGCTGGAAACTCAGATGAGTCAGAGATGTTAGAAAGTATTCTTTTTGCGTGAGAGTAGTGGAAAAATGGAATGCACTCAAGGAGTAGGTTGAGGAAGCAAATGCTATTCATAATTTTAAAACTAGGTGTAACACCGCTCTAAAATGTAACACCACTATAATGGAACACCACTATAATGGATACTAAACTAATAATGTAAACACTACTTATCCTGAGTAACACTTTCCCATCGGTTGCACTTGGTAACACTGTTATGAGCTGACATATGATGGTTACACCGGAACTAAAAGGTATACTGCCAACAAGGAAATGCTAACACAAGGATTAAATACGCTGCCACCATCTGCCTTTGACCATTGAAACTGTATCAAGCAACGAGGCAAGAAACATTGCTTGACTTGGAGAGTACTTTCTATGACTGTCATTAATTATGAAAACGGTTGTCAGCCACTATATCCAAAAGGCTAAGAGGATTCAACAATTGACACAGACGGGAAATTTAACATGAGTTTATTGAGACCAAAATTATGTCAGTCACCACTTACCAATCCTACTCTAACACTGGCAAAAATTTAAGAAATTTGGACATGGAACAAAACCTCAGAGATCACACACGTTACCTTAAGACCTCTGTCTCTCCCTGGCTGAGATGTTCTTCACAGATCCGCTCTCGATCCTGGTGTCCCGCACTCTCTTCTTACTAAGTCCCTACAGGACCTCTATATACAACCCCCACAGGGGGGAGGGGGAAGATCTGCTGTTGCTACCTTCACCAAGAATGTAAGAGATCGGCCACACGTGTACAAACACTCAAGAATTTTCATTAAACTTGTTTGACATTCACCATACACTCTTCAAGGGAGGAGTTATTAATTACGTGTGTGACTGACCTCTGACCTGGCCAAAAGGGGGAGATCCATGGATGTTTACACATAAGAATCTGGGGCCAGATTCACAAAAGCGCTTACGAATCTGTACATCTTTTCTCAATCTTTGGCGCCTTTGTTTCCAATTATTAAACAGTTAATGAGCTCCGAAGCACCAGGAGGCTGTTTATAACAATGACAACAGTTGATTGGCAAGTTTTCATGCTTGTAAACTGTTTAATAAATGTTATATAACAAGTTATCGGAAACAGGAGAACTTCCCGAGATAGACGACAACAATTGTAGTGCCATTATACACAAAAAAAAAAAAAAAGAATTTGACATGAGGCATTAAACTACAAGTCTATCTTGAGGTTATCTTGAGATGATTTCGGGGCTTAGCGTCCCCGCGGCCCGGTCTTCGACCTGGCCTCCTTTTTGTTACTTCCCCTCCTCTACCCAGGAAGCTGCCCGTAGCAGCTGTTTAACTCCCATGTATCTATTCACTGCTAGGTAACAGGGGCATCAGGGTGAAAGAAACATTTTGCCCATTTGCCTCTGCCGGATACGAATCTACTACAAATCCTGGACTAGGAATCCACCCAGCTGTCAGGCGGCCCAGGGCCTGTGTCCCTCACTTGCATATCTGGCAAGGTGATGGAGAATATCGTCAACCAATTGCTAGTAGAACATCTGTAGAAAAGGTATTGTTTGCTTGTGTGATTGTCTGCTCTACCTCCGTCTCTCTGGGTGATGATAACCAATATATGTCTTCCACAGGTGAGCGAGCTGCTCACTACCAGGTGAGCGAGCTGCTCACTACCAGGTGAGCGAGCTGCTCACTACCAGGTGAGCGAGCTGCTCACTACCAGGTGGGCGAGCTGCTCACTACCAGGTGGGCGAGCTGCTCACTACCAGGTGAGCGAGCTGCTCACTACCAGGTGGGCGAGCTGCTCACTACCAGGTGGGCGAGCTGCTCACTACCAGGTGGGCGAGCTGCTCACTACCAGGTGAGCGAGCTGCTCACTACCAGGTGGGCGAGCTGCTCACTACCAGGTGGGCGAGCTGCTCACTACCAGGTGGGCGAGCTGCTCACTACCAGGTGAGCGAGCTGCTCACTACCAGGTGGGCGAGCTGCTCACTACCAGGTGAGCGAGCTGCTCACTACCAGGTGGGCGAGCTGCTCACTACCAGGTGGGCGAGCTGCTCACTACCAGGTGGGCGAGCTGCTCACTACCAGGTGGGCGAGCTGCTCACTACCAGGTGGGCGAGCTGCTCACTACCAGGTGGGCGAGCTGCTCACTACCAGGTGAGCGGCTTCCTCTCATTAAAGGTAACTTCCTTCTGCTTTCTTCTCTATTTTAGTTTGATGCTTCATTTCTCTTTCATTCTACTTCCTCATTTTTGGTTCGTTTTATTGTTCCTGATTATTTGGTCAAGGTTTGGTGCACACTTTGTTTTATAGTCTCCTCTTCCTCTTTTCCTCTCTTTCTTTTTATCTCTCTCTCTCTCTCTCTCTCCCTCTCTCTTTCTCTTTCTCTCCCTCTCTTTCTCTCTCCCTCTCTCTCTTCTCTTTCTTTCTCCTCTCATTTTCTCTCTATTTTGTTTACTAAGATTTTTCATGATAATTTTGTTATTCATTAGGAATGATTATTTAAATCCAAGTAAGAATCATATAAGAAAGAGGATGAGCCAGAGGCTTCATGTGATCACTTGACCTGATCTCCCATGTATCTTCCTGTGGGGTGAACAAGTTCCAAATGCGAATCGGCCTCGGAATGAATGATTGCTAATGGCGTGATGTTCTTGAGACAAGCAGTTCCAGCATGAGACTGTTGATGGCTTAGAGCCTTGTGCCAGGTGCCAACTACTGGTTGTCCACGGAGTTGGTCCAGGAGCGGAACTTTGAGAATGTTGGCCTTGTACATAACAGTAAGACGACCAACATCACGACGGTGTTGCAGGCTCTGTTGTTGAGACCGTTCCCACCAGACTTGGTCAAGATTAGAGATTAGCCTTCTTGTATGGTTCTTAACTTTGTCCAAACCTGTGATGAATGATGGAGGGCAGGCAATCCAGGAGAGAGCTACATACTCCATACAGATGAGAGCCAACTTGTGCTTCATATACAGTTTTCCAGCCCTTGCTGTCAAGGTGTGAGATGCACTGTAGGGCTGTAAGTTTTCTAGCTACCTTGTGGCCCAGGTTAAGCATGTGGCTCTTCATTGTCATACAAGAGTCTACTTCATTCCCAGTATGTCAATCTTATTTCCGAACTCGTGGTTTATGAAACCCATTTATGCCTCTCCGATTTGCAATGTGCAGTCTAGTTAACATCATCATCGACTGTTTTCTCGGCCGCAAGTGTGACTTTCCATGCCCTTCTCCTAGATTGAAATAACGAAAAGTTGACGATTGATGAGTTTTGTATAAGTTGACATTTCTTCCTTTCCAAATGTAAAGGTTAGCGTTTAGTCGCCAGCATGAGGCTTGAGCTCCAGGAAGGAGGTGAAGTGGATCGTTGAAATAGATAATCCACAGCAGAGGTCCAAGCACACTTCCCTGTGGTACACTGGCACCAGTGGGGTAGCTTTCGGATTGTATATCTCTCTCTCTCTCTCTCTCTCTCTCTCTCTCTCTCTCTCTCTCTCTCTCTCTCTCTCTCTCTCTCTCTCTCTCTCTCTCTCTCTCTCTCTCTCTCTCTTCCCCCCCCCTCGCATCTTCCCGTCCCTGCATCTCTCCCCCTCACTCCCCCATAATTATGTCTCCACTACTCACTGTCTCTCACTCTCGCACCCCCCAAACATTTAATTACTAATTGAAGCATTCCCCTCCTTGTTCTTCCCTCTCCCGTTCTTGCTTCCTCCTCCCCCCTCTTCCTCCATGTTGACCTCTTCTTCCGTTTCGCTTCCCACTCGTTTACTCATTTCCTATCCCTCTCTATTATATTGTTCTGCTCTCTCTTTCCATCTTTCTTTGTTCTCTTGTCTCTCTTTCTCGCAGTTTTAACCATATCATCCGACCCGTCTTTGTCTTGTACGTTGTCTCTCTTATCGTACTTACCTGGATGTGCTTGCAGGGTCGAGTCTTAACTCCTGAACCTTGCCTCGTCAGCTCTCTTTTGTTTAATGCTGTCGCACTACACCTCCATGTTGCCTGTCTTACAGAGTTTGAAACTATCCTTGTCTATTTCTACTTCAGTGAGTTAGAGCAAGTTTTAACATCCCTGTCAACTCAGCCTTTCAGCCTTATCGGAAATAGCAATGCCTCTATTTTATGTGTCATTACCATGTCTGTTGGATACAGATGAGATTGAGTTGCTTCGACTTTTCTTGTTGATCAGTTGGATAGCCAGCTCTTGACAGAACCAGTGTCAAGCGCTGTACCCAGACAGTACAGTGGTTTCCCTTGTACAGGGAAACCACGATAGCCTGATATATATCTATGTGAAAATCTTTTCAAACGATGCAATGGGATCGAACTGACGGAGCACCTAAGTATTCTACTAAATAATATATCTTCTTAACGTGTTTGTTCCCGATTATGGCGGGTTTTACAGCAACTGTTGTCCCGTTTGTCGTGTTGAGTGCTCTGAATACCTATTTCCTTGGTTCGTGTTATTTTACTCAGGTGAGTACAGGAGTGGACGACTTCTGACTCCTGTTAGCAGGCCGAGACCTTTCTTTTCCTTATGGTAATGGTAAGGCTTATGGTAAGCCTCACCCTACTCTCTCCTCTCTTCTAGTGCCGTGATGTTTAATTCCTGTGGCCTTTCCTCATAACTCATACCTCATAGTCCTCACATTAGTCTTGCTGCTATACCCCTTAACTTTCTCAAATTTAAACTTGTGTTTGAGTGGATAACAGCTCAAGGCAGGTCCCGCATATTCTAGCATTGGTCGACAAGGTCTCGAGTAATTCCGTACTCAGATTTATACAGGCAATCTTATGTTGGCTATGGGCTAACACACGCCGCTGTTGACATGTCAAAAGCATTCTGACAATCGAAAAATATGGTCTTCCAATCTCTGCCTTGTTTAATTAGTCGCCCAGTCACAGAATTCTATTAAACCTGTGAGTCCCTGCTTCCCAGATGTGCTACCTCCAACTTTCTCATAATCTTCTCTCTCACCCTACATGGTATGTAAGTTAGTCTTTCTTCTTACATATTGGGACTACATTAGCTGTCTTCCAACTGTCTGAGAGGAGGCCTCCTATTTCCAGTTATCATACCATGTATGAAAGGTATCCAGGATGATTCTGCCTGCCCCGATAGCCATTGCACGTCTAGTTCCTGCAGATGCCTCTACCTTATCTCTAGTAAATAAAAAAAAAGTCCTTTTACGCTTGGTTTAATATCATCTTTATCGGGTCAAGCACTTCTCCATACTCTGTTGCGAAGACCTGGAATCTCTTGTCCAGTTTCTCACAGACTTCTCTTCCCTGTACTAATAATGTTTTCCTCCTGATGTGTCTGCGAAGCAGCTTGGATTTGCTCTTTGATTTATCTGCCTTGTCGTTTTAAAATTGTGTATATTTTTCTTCTCACTCTTGGGTATATATAGCTGGTCCTCTGGTACATGTACATGTACCTCTCTGCTCTCTGGTCTTCTCTTCTTCCTGCAGTTTCTCCATACCATTGTACTCCATTGCCTTGCTCCTTGTGTGCTCGGTTTAATAATGGTTTCCTCCCGTGAATTTCGTTTTTCTCTTCATGGAGAGCAACAAACTGCTGTGATGCCTCTGGAGACTTGCAAGTGGAGGTGTTTATCATGTCGTGTGAGGTCTTTCTTCTCTTCCTGTTACCCATGGCATTCTTACGTGGAATTCTCTCATCTCTTCATAGTCTCCTTTAGTATGCCATACCTTCTCATAGCTTCTTTCACCTGGTTATTTATACTTTCATCGGATACTTAAAAGTTATTACACAGCTGTGGGTGTATTTACTATTTGTATCTGCAGAATTGAGGTATTAGCTCTTGGACCCCGCCTTTCTAACAAATTTATTTTTCCTCTTATGTCTACTACACACTCAAACACATGCACTCTCTAACACGCACGCGTGTGCGCGCGCGCACACACACACACACACACACACACACACACACACACACACACACACACACACACACACACACACTCACTCACTCACTCACTCACTCATGTACATGAGGCCAATACTGTAATGAACCCAATATGCTTAGGAACGAGTAAACCTGTTGATTGACGGTTGAGAGGCGGGACCAGAAAGTCGAAGCTCAACCTCTGCAAGCTCAACAAGGCAAGTACGCACAGGGAGGCATTGGGGTGTGTGTACATGTACACCCACGGGGGGTTTACATGTACACCCACAGGAAGGCGTGGAGGATATATGTACATGTACACCCACAGGGAGACGTGAGTGTGTACATGTACACCCACAGGGAGATGAGGGTGCGTGTACATGTACACCCGCAGGGAGACGTGAGTGTGTACATGTACACCCACAGGGAGACGTGAGGGTGTGTGTACATGTACACCCACCGGGAGGCGTGAGGGTGTGTGTACATGTACACCCACCGGGAGGCGTGAGGGTGTGTGTACATGTACACCCACCGGGAGGCGTGAGGGTGTGTGTACATGTACACTCACCGGGAGGAGTGAGGGTGTGTGTACATATACACCCACCGGGAGGCGTGAGGGTGTGTGTACATGTACACCCACCGGGAGGCGTGAGGGTGTGTGTACATGTACACCCACCGGGAGGCGTGAGGGTGTGTGTACATGTACACCCACCGGGAGGCGTGAGGGTGTGTGTACATGTACACCCACAGGGAGACGAGAGGGGGTGTGTACATGTACACCCACAGGGAGACGAGAGGGTGTGTGTACATGTACACCCACCGGGAGGCGTGAGGGTGTGTGTACATGTACACCCACCGGGAGGCGTGAGGGTGTGTGTACATGTACACCCACAGCTAGACGAGAGGGTGTGTGTACATGTACACCCACAGGGAGGCGTGAGGGTGTGTGTGCATGTACACCCACAGGGTGGCGTGAGGGTGTGTGTACATGTACACCCACAGGGAGACGTGAGGGTGTGTGTACATGTACACCCACAGGGAGACGAGGGTGTGTGTACATGTACACCCACTGGGAGGCGTGAGGGTGTGTGTGTGTACATGTACACCCACAGGAAGGCGTGAGGGTGTATGTACACCCACAGGGAGGCGTGAGGGTGTGTGTGTACATGTACACCCTCAGGGAGACGTGAGGGTGTGTGTACATGTACACCCACAGGGAGACGTGAGGGTGTGTGTACATGTACTCCCAGAGAGAGGCGTGAGGGTGTGTGTTTATGGACACCCACAGGGAGTGGTGTGTGTACATGTACACCCACAAGAAGGCGTGGGCGTATGTGTACATGTACACCTACAGGGAGACGTGAGGGTATGTGTACATGTACACCCACAGGGAGACGTGAGGGTGTGTGCACATGTACACCCACAAGAAGGTATGGGCGTGTGTGTACATGTACACCCACAGGGAGACGTGAGGGTGTGTGTACATGTACACCCACAGGGAGGCGTGCAGGTGTATGTACATGTACACCCACAGGGAGGCGTGAGGTGTGTGTGTACATGTACACCCACAGGGGGTGGATGTACATGTACACCCACATAGGGCGTGAGAATGTGTGTACATGTACACCCAATCGGAGGCGTGAGGGTGTGTGTACATGTACACCCACAAGGAGGTGTGAGGGTGTATGTACATGTACACCCATAGGAAGGCGGGGGGGTGTGTGTACATGTACTCCCACAGGAAGGCTTGAGGGTGTGTGTACATGTACACCCACAGGGAGGGGTGAGGGTGTGTGTACATGTACACCCACAGTGAGGCGTGGGGGTGTGTACATGTACACCCACAAGAAGGCATAGGGGTGTGTATACATGTACACCCACAGGGGGGCGTGAGGGTGTGTGCACATATACACCCACAGGGAGGCGTGAGGGTTTGTGTACATGTACACCCACAGTGAGGTGTGGGGGTGTGTGTACATGTACACCCACAGTGAGGCATGAGTGTGTGTGTGTGTGTGTACATGTGCACCCACAGGGAGGCGTGGGGGCGTTCATGGTTGGGTTCATAATGTTTGCTATATATTGGTTATGTCCTTATTTGGATGGTTCGCCTAGCCACACTACCCACCCACCGTCCACACTACTCACCCTCCTCCCACACTACCCACCCACCGTCCACACTACTCACCCTTCTCCCACACTACTCACCCTCCTCCCACACTACTCGCCCTTCTCCCACACTACTCACCCTCCTCCCACACTACTCGCCCTTCTCCCACACTACTCACCCATCTCCCACACTACTCGCCCTTCTCCCACACTACTCGCCCTTCTCCCACACTACTCACCCTTCTCCCACACTACTCGCCCTTCTCCCACACTACTCACCCATCTCCCACACTACTCGCCCTTCTCCCACACTACTCACCCTTCTCCCACACTACTCACCCTTCTCCCACACTAATCACCCTTCTCCCACACTACTCGCCCTTCTCCCACACTACTCACCCTTCTCCCACACTACTCACCCTTCTCCCACACTACTCGCCCTTCTCCCACACTACTCACCCTTCTCCCACACTAATCACCCTTCTCTCACACTACTCGCCCTTCTCCCACACTACTCGCCCTTCTCCCACACTACTCACCCATCTCCCACACTACTCACCCTTCTCCCACACTACTCACCCTTCTCCCACACTACTCACCCTTCTCCCACACTACTCACCCTTCTCCCACACTACTCACCCATCTCCCACACTACTCGCCCTTCTCCCACACTACTCACCCTTCTCCCACACTACTCACCCTCCTCCCACACTATTCGCCCTTCTCCCACACTACTCACCCTTCTCCCACACTACTCACCCTTCTCCCACACTAATCACCCTTCTCCCACACTACTCGCCCTTCTCCCACACTACTCACCCTTCTCCCACACTACTCACCCTTCTCCCACACTAATCACCCTTCTCCCACACTACCCACCCTCCTCCCACACTACTCGCCCTTCTCCCACACTACTCACCCATCTCCCCACACTACTCACCCTTCTCCCACACTACTCACCCTTCTCCCACACTACTCACCCTTCTCCCACACTACTCACCCTTCTCCCACACTACTCACCCATCTCCCCACACTACTCACCCTCCTCCCACTCTACTCACCCTCCTCCCACTCTACTCACCCTTCTCCCCACACTACTCACCCTTCTCCCACACTACTCACCCTTCTCCCACACTACTCACCCATCTCCCCACACTACTCTCCCTTCTCCCACACTACTCGCCCTCCTCCCACACTACTCGCCCTCCTCCCACACTACCCACTCTACTCACCCTCCTCCCACACTGTCGTGGGGTTATGGTGACCTTCGTGGGGGGTGGTAACTGTGGTGGGGTTATGGTGACGATGGTGGGGGATGAGAGTGTGGGCCAAGAGGGGGTTTAGGGGTGGGGCGCTGTGTACCAAGGGAGCGGAAGCACTAGGGGGGGTCACACCTGTAATTACCCTCCACACTACCTAACCCTAATTATTCAGAAGAGTTGGGGTTGAGGAAGGGGGAAGCTGCTGGGGGTGTTGAGAGGGTAGGGGAGGCTGCTGCGAGGGGAGGGGTAAGCGGTACTATTGCTAGAGAATCATGCATATCCTTCCACAATGTGCAGGATATCCTTCTTCCTTCTTGCTTGCTGACGCTACTCTCGGCCCCTCTCTTTCTCCCTCCCTCTCTCCCTCTCTCCCCTCCCTCCCTCCCTCCCTCCCTCATGGTGGTGGCCATGCCAGCTGCCAGATGGTATCCAGGATGCTTCAAGTACAGCTTGGGAAGGTCCGTGAGATGTGGAGGGGGGAGCTGGCAGGGATATCCACGATATATTGTCCTGTGCTTGGGAACCCTCCTCCTCCCGTAACTTCCACCCCTGTGTGGGAAAGGTATCCAGTCCTGTGCTTGCTTGCTTCCTTGCTTCCCCCTCTCCTCTCGCTCTCACACTTCCTATACATCAATGCTTGCCCTCTTGTCTGCTTGCTATCCAGTTTGCCTGCTTGCCAGCCAGGCTAGTCTGCCAATTTGCCTGCCTGCCCGCCCGTCATATTGCTTGCCTGCTTGCTTGCCTGCCTGCCTGCCCGCCCACCTGTCATATTGCCTGCTTGCTTGCTTGCCCGCCCACCCGTCATATTGCCTGCCTGCCCGCCCACCTGTCATATTGCCTGCTTGCTTGCTTGCTTGCCTGCCTGCCCACCCGTCATATTGCCTGCCTGCCATGTTGCCTGCTTGCATGCTTGCCTGCCCACCCACCCGTCATATTGCCTGACTCTCTGCTTGCCTGCCTGCCTGCCTGCCTGTCAGCCATACTGCCTACAGTACTCGCAGACAGCGGCAGCAAGCACCCCACAACCAGTCCAGCTCCCATCCCTTGTCCAGGGCAGGTTTAGGTGTTTCCCTTCACTAGAAACGTACTGACAAGCACTGTGCTTGCTCAGGGTCTGCACCCCACCAGGCCCGCTTCACCCTCCTCTTGCTTGCTTGAATCTCCTGTTGCTACTGCTGCTTCACCCTGCTCTTGTTGCACGTCATGGGGAACTAGTCCTCTCATCTAACACGTCGCATTTTTAACGCAATCGATCGATTCGTTACAAATGCAACGTATTAATCAAAATTAAAGCACCACAATATTGACGTTCTCTAAGCATCTATTAGGTGGGTTGCTTGGGTTCGTACGTTCCCGGTTATTCAAAGCAGCCGCATTGTTTACAGTGGAACGTTGAGAGGAAGGGACCTCTGGCGCTAACTTTAACAAAATAAAAAAAGGCTTATTTCGATTTTGTAATTAGACTTGGGAAGGCTGTGGTTGATTATTCTGTTTGGTGAGGTTAGA
Source organism: Procambarus clarkii (assembly GCF_040958095.1). Taxonomy (NCBI): domain Eukaryota; kingdom Metazoa; phylum Arthropoda; class Malacostraca; order Decapoda; family Cambaridae; genus Procambarus; species Procambarus clarkii. The sequence goes on from NC_091194.1 coordinate 624,261, forward strand.
ACAAAGTTGAGGTTTAAGTCACAATACGTGACTGTGGCCCCCAAGCCACACCTGTGAGTGGAGAGGTGTGGTTTGTGGGTGGGGGGCGCCAACCCCTACACCACACTCCTCCACAAACCTGGCGTTCTAACTGTTACTCCTGTATATAGTTTATGTTAGGCAGTGTTGGTTCGGGTTAGGTAGGGTGGGGTTAGGTGGGTTGGGTTAGGTTAGGTAAGCTTATGTTCGATGAGTTAGGTTAAGTTAGAGTGGGTAAGGTAATGTAGGGTTAAGTAAGTCTAATGTTTAGCAAGATTGTGTTAGGTATGATATGATTGAGCAAAGTTACGTTAGATTGGTAAGGTAAGAATGGGTAAAAATTGTGTTGGGTAAGGCTGGTTGAAGTTAGGTTGGTTTTACAATATGATATAATGTAAAGTAAGTTTGTTGCATTAAGCAAGCTTGATTTTGTAGGGTGTTATTTAATCTTATTTATGTTGCAATCAAATTAACACAAATTGCAGTGTTATCCAGGACGTTACCTGTGTTAGGTCAGCATAGGTTACAGTAATGAGGCTAGGGTAGGTTAAGTTAAATGACACATTTGGCAAACTCAATGATTCACGGGTTAGGTTAGGATAAGTTAGCCTAAGTTAGATTAGGTTAGGATAAGTCAAGCTAAGTTAGATTAGGTTAGGATAAGTCACGTTAAGTTAAATTAGGTTAAGTTAAGCTAAGTTAGGGTTAAGAACTTAGAATTATGGAGTACCCCAGCAGGCCTCTTGACCCATTCTAGGAGGGTGCCGTTTAAATCCACTCCTGGTGGATTTAAACGATAATTTCGAGAGAAGAACTCTCGAAATTATCGACAGTTAATCCCCAGGTAAAGTGTCGTGGAACGTCGCCAGTGGTAGATATAACTGAAGACTCGTTTCTTGCGATGCTTCCAAGTGTAAATCCCGTCACTCGACATGATTGTCGAGTGTCCTTATGTGGCCATGTTGATTGTCGAGTGTGTCCTCATGTGGCCATGTTGATTGTCGAGTGTGTCCTCATGTGGCCATGTTGATTGTCGAGTGTGTCCTTATATGGTAATGTTGATTGTCGAGTGTGTCCTCATGTGGCCATGTTGATTGTCGAGTGTGTCCTCATGTGGCCATGTTGATTGTCGAGTGTGACTTCATGTGGTCATGTTGATTGTTGAGTGTGTCCTTATGTGGTCATGTTGATTGTTGAGTGTGTCCTTATGTGGCCATGTTGATTGTCGAGTGTGTCCTTATATGGTAATGTTGATTGTCGAGTGTGTCCTCATGTGGCCATGTTGATTGTCGAGTGTCCTTATGTGGTCATGTTGATTGTCGAGTGTGTCCTCATGTGGTCATGTTGATTGTCGAGTGTGTCCTCATGTGGCCATGTTGATTGTCGAGTGTGTCCTCATGTGGCCATGTTGATTGTCGAGTGTGTCCTTATGTGGTCATGTTGATTGTCGAGTGTGTCCTCATGTGGTTATGTTTATCATCAAGTATGAAATTGCAACTCTGCAGACAATACAAAAATAGGGAAAGAAATTTGGAAGAGGCAAAATCCCTACATGAAGATGTAACTAGGCTTTCAAAATGGGCGAGAAATTGGCAGATTAATCCTGAAATATTGTAGTATTCTAAGCTTAGGTAATAATAGTAGTTATCTAACAGCAACTTGATATGATCAAAATTGGGTGTTAATTATGTCAACACAAAGTAAAACAAAACAGTGGATATAAAGTTTATAAGTTTTGATTCATTCAAGACCTGGGTAAATACTGGTTTGGAGACTGGGTTGTTGATTTCTGGAACAGATTACCGGGTAACATAGTAAACGGGGGATCCCTGAATTGTTTCAAGCGTAGGTTAGACGTGTATATGAAATAATTTGTATACACTGGTGTGTACATCATACTCAGTATAAGGTATAGCAGACATTGTGTACACTGGTATATGCGTCATATTCTATACACTGGTGTGTACATCATACTCAGTATAATGTATAGCAGACATTGTGTACACTGGTATATGCGTCATATTCTATACACTGGTGTGTACATCATACTCAGTATAATGTATAGCAGACATTGTGTACACTGGTATATGCGTCATATTCTATACACTGGTGTGTACATCATACTCAGTATAAGGTATAGCAGACATTGTGTACACTGGTATATGCGTCATATTCTATACACTGGTGTGTACATCATACTCAGTATAATGTATAGCAGACATTGTGTACACTGGTATATGCGTCATATTCTATACACTGGTGTGTACATCATACTCAGTATAATGTATAGCAGACATTGTGTACACTGGTATATGCGTCATATTCTATACACTGGTGTGTACATCATACTCAGTATAATGTATAGCAGACATTGTGTACACTGGTATATGCGTCATATTCTATACACTGGTGTGTACATCATACTCAGTATAAGGTATAGCAGACATTGTGTACACTGGTATATGCGTCATATTCTATACACTGGTGTGTACATCATACTCAGTATAAGGTATAGCAGACATTGTGTACACTGGTATATGCGTCATATTCTATACACTGGTGTGTACATCATACTCAGTATAAGGTATAGCAGACATTGTGTACACTGGTATATGCGTCATATTCTATACACTGGTGTGTACATCATACTCAGTATAATGTATAGCAGACATTGTGTACACTGGTATATGCGTCATATTCTATACACTGGTGTGTACATCATACTCAGTATAAGGTATAGCAGACATTGTGTACACTGGTATATGCGTCATATTCTATACACTGGTGTGTACATCATACTCAGTATAAGGTATAGCAGACATTGTGTACACTGGTATATGCGTCATATTCTATACACTGGTGTGTACATCATACTCAGTATAAGGTATAGCAGACATTGTGTACACTGGTATATGCGTCATATTCTATACACTGGTGTGTACATCATACTCAGTATAATGTATAGCAGACATTGTGTACACTGGTATATGCGTCATATTCTATACACTGGTGTGTACATCATACTCAGTATAAGGTATAGCAGACATTGTGTACACTGGTATATGCGTCATATTCTATACGGTGGTGTGCAGTCTCGAAGGACTATCACAAATCTAACTTACTGGAGCTGTGATATTGATCTATGAAAGACAGATATATCAGAGTGTATACTGACCGTTTGAGGGGTAACCAAACTAAGGGTGTTCCCGAGGCGTGATGTCATCGCATATCAGCCAATTGGATCCACCGTTAGCTGTGACGCCATCGAGTGTCGACCAATTACATTGATTATTGAGTTGGGACGATACGATCTGTTAGCCAATAGCATTAACTGTGTTTTGTGACGTCACTCAGTGTCAACCAATACCATTAATTATGTGTTGTGGCGTCACTGGGTGCCAGCCAATGGTAATGACGACACACATGACACCACCAGTTATCAACGGGTTGTGGTAACCTGTACATGTGACGTAGGTGTCAGCCAATAGCGGAAGCGGTGATATATAACAACTAATACCAACCAATTATTAGCAAAGGCGATAGTTTGCACCTGGCACAAATGTTGAACTTGGTGGAGCAAGGAGGTTGTTGTGGCTAGCCCGAGAAGCCATTACTAAGGCCTTCTGGGAATCGGCTAAACTACCCTCGGTAGTTACTAATCACCAATAATCACAGGGGGAAGAAGCTGGTGTAGCACCGTTATTCCTATGCTTCAAGTTAAGCCTCGTTCATCAGTCTGCTCTGTATTTGCCACTCCGTAAACAATGCAACTGTTTGGCTTAAGCAGAAACGAACAAAAAAGCAACTTTTCAAGCTGATGCAGACACACCATCAATATTATGGTGCTTTAAGTATTATTAACGCGTCGCATTTGTAATGGCTTGGTCAGTTCCGTCAAGAGAGCGACGTATTATGTCATAATGTCAGCATGTAACAGAACAAGTGGTTGGTGTAGGTTGTATGTTATATTTTGACGGTATATACTGGACCTCTGCCTTGTTGTACTGGACCTTTGTTTTGTACTGGACCTCTGTCTTGTTGTACCGGACCTTTGTTTTGTACTGGACCTCTGTCTTGATGTACTGGACCTCTGTCTTGTTGTACCGGACCTTTGTTTTGTACTGGACCTCTGTCTTGATGTACTGGACCTCTGTCTTGTTGTACCGGACCTTTGTTTTGTACTGGACCTCTGTGATGTTATACTGAACCTCTGTCCTATTATACTGGACCTCTGTGTTGTTATACTGAACCTCTGTCCTATTATACTGGACCTCTGTGTTGTTATACTGAACCTCTGTCCTATTATACTGGACCTCTGTGTTGTTATACTGAACCTCTGTCCTATTATACTGGACCTCTGTGTTGTTATACTGAACCTCTGTCCTATTATACTGGACCTCTGTGTTGTGTGTTGTTATTCTGGACTTGGTGATGCTATACTGGACCTCTTGTGTTGTTATAGTGGATCTGTGTCGTTATACTGTGTGTATACTCGCATAATTGTGCTTGCGGGGATTGAACTTCGGCTCTTTGTTCCCGCCTCTCAACTGTGAGTCAACCGGGGTACAGGTTCCTGAGCCTACTGGGCTCTATCATATCTACATTTGAAACTGTGTATGGAGTCAGCCTCCACCACATCACTTCCTAATGCGTTCCATCTTTTAACTACCCTGGCATAGGTAGTTCTTTCTAATTGAAAAAGTTCTGTCTAATGCCTCTGTAGCTCAATTCGGTACTCAGCGTCCACCTGTGTCCTCTTGTGCGTGTACCACCAGTGTTAAATAATTTGTCTTTATCTACCCTGTCAATTCCCCTGAGAACTTTGTGTGATCATGTCTTCCCTAACTCTTTCCTCGTAACTCATGCCTCTTAGATCTGAAAATAGTCAGTGGCATTCCAAAGTCTTATATTTGAGAAAATATTGGCCCTGTATGACTAACCATCGTGTGTGATGGAGATTTTAGCACCACGTAGCTAACTTTCTGACACTGTACCCCCCTTCACATAGTCTAGGGCAGCTCCACAAATGCACATGTACCTAAATGTGTTAATAAAAACAAATAAAAAATAATTGACAAAATATGGACTCCATGCTGGAGACGCATACTCGTGGATTGGTCTTACGTATGTGATTACAAGGTTCTAAATGATTCCTTATGCAAATTTCTAAAGGCAGTTCTGATATAAGCCAGCCTCACATACGCCGCTGATGATATTCTATTAATGTGGGCTTTAGGAGACAGGTTCAGCCTGATATCAACTCCTAGATCTTTCTCTCTGTCCGTTTCATAGAGGAATTCGTCTCCCATTCGGTACCTTGTACTGGACTAGACAAATGGAGGCCAGATACCTTGTGTCTGGCCTCCTGCTCTCTCTACCTAGCTTCATTTCTTTACAGTTACTTTAGTTAAACTCTAGTAGCCATTTGATGGACCATTCCTTCAGTTTGTCCAGGTCATCTTGTAGCCTCTTGCTATCTTCCTCGTTCTTAATCATCCTCATAATTTTCGCATCAGCAAACATTAAAAGGAGCGAGTCTATTCCCTCTGGGAGATCGTTTTCATATAAGAATAATGTTTTCATATATAAGGCATCCCTAATCAGGATAAGGATTAGGGATGGGACGGGAATTCAGCAGTAAAGATTTCTACTTTCTAATTGACCATTACATCATATTTGTACTTTGGTCCTCGTCGTTGCTATAAGTACTAACTAAACAGTAGGATGGGCTGCAGAATCAGGATAACACCAAGGACCGATCCCTGTGGGACTTCACAAGTGATGTCTCGCTACTTTGAGACCTCACCCCTCACAGTGACTCACTGTCTTCTGTTGCTCAGGTACTCCCTTATCCATTGGAAATCCTTCTCTTTCACTCCTGCCTGCATCTCCAGCTTGTACAATAGTCTCTTATGTGGTACTGTATCAAAGGCTTTCTGGCAATCCAAAAATATGCAGTCTGCCCACCCCTCTCTTTCTTGCCTAATTTGTGTCGCCTGGTCATAGAATTCTATTAATCCTGTGAGGCAAGATTTGCCATTCCTGAACCCATGCTGATGTGTTGCAAAGTTCTTTCCAGATTTTGTTTCGTACAATCTTCTCCGTCACCTTGCATGGCATGCAAGTTAGGGACAATGGTTTCTAGTTAAGTGCCTCCTGTCAGTCTTCCTTTTTGTCTAGCAGAATTACATTCAACCCGTCCTCTTAAAAATAACGTCACTTTTGGCTCGTATGCGCGGCGCTATGGCCAAATTTGGACGTAATTTGAAATGAAATCGACTCACAAAAGTGACGTTCTGCTCCGTTTTCTATTTGAGTCGTCCGGCGTACGCGCAGAGGTTATAAGAGGACACTTTAAATTAACGTTTTTCATAACGTTTTAAAACTTTATGAGAATTTCCTGCCCACCTAACCTATCAGAGGACCCTTAACTTACTGTTGTTGAAAAAAAAAATCCCAAATTTATTTTCATTTTTTTTTTCATTTTCAAATTACGTCCAAATTCGGCCATACGGGCAAACGGCCAAAAGCGACGTTATTTTTAAGAGGACAGGTTGTTACATTAGCCATCTTCCCAATTTTTTACAGTTCTCCTGTTACAGTCACTTGTTATACAGCATTTTGTTTTCTACCACAGACGTGGCCACACATTTACAAATAGAAGTGTACAAGTGGATGAATGGACATAACAAAAGGGATGTTAATATTATTAAAAGTATCAACACAAAATAGAACACGAGAAATGGGTATAAATTGGATAAGTTTAGATTTAGGAAAGACCTGGGTAAATACTGGTTCGATAACAGGGTTGTTGATTTTTGGAACCAATTACCGCGTAACATAATAGAAGTAGGATTTCTTGATTGTTTCAAGCGCAGGTTAGACATGTATATGAATAAGATTAGGAGGATATATATAAATAGGAGCTGCCTCATTTGGACCTTCTGCAGTTACCTTCATTCTTATGTTCTTACGTTCAATGCTAGTTAGCAAATATACATTTTCTTCTGTCCTCCATGGACAGTGTGAGCTGTCATCCATTTGTAAACATTTAGTTCAGTGATTTATTGAACAGTCAACCACAGAAGGTGATTGTAGTGCGTTTAAAGTGCTAACCTAACCTAACCTAACCTACATACAAAAGTACACAGATTTACGTCTGTCCTACATAAACAGAGTTCGAGGTATTTTTTACATAGTGTCATTAATGTGCGTTTACAAAGCTGTGAAATGCAATTATGACCAGCTTTCACATATCCTGTATACACACACACACACACACACATATATATATATATATATATATATATATATATATATATATATATATATATGTCGTACCTAGTAGCCAGAACGCACTTCTCAGCCTACTATGCAAGGAACGATTTGCCTAATAAGCCAAGTTTTCCTGAATTAATATATTTTCTCTAATTTTTTTCTTATGAAATGATAAAGCTACCTATTTCACTATGTATGAGGTCAATATTTTTTTATTGGAGTTAAAATTAACGTAGATATATGACCAAACCTAACCAACCCTACCTAACCTATCTTTAGAGGTTAGGTTCGGTTAGGTAGCCAAAAAAGTTAGGTTAGGTTAGGTTAGGTAGGTTAGGTAGCCGAAAAAACATAAATTCATGAAAACTTGGCTTATTAGGCAAATCGGGCCTTGCAAAGTAGGCTGAGAAGTGCGTTCTGGCTACTAGGTACGACATATATATATATATTACTGCAAATTCTGTATTGATTATTTTCTTGTTTAGGGCTTCTATTCCTCTGACTAGTGCTCTAGCATCTTAGTTTAGTTGGAAGAAGAGTTCTCCAAAGGTCATCTTCGTTCGAGGTGAAGAAAAAAGAAAAAAATAACTAGAATGTATTACATTTATTAAAAAATTTACACAACGTTACGAACCTACATAGTTCGTTCTCAAGTGATAAGAAAATACAAGGTGTTAGATTTATATCAGTAAGGGGTCAGGTGAAGACAACTATATCTATACAAATGGGACAAGAATTAAGTGAGAGGTAAGGTGTAAAAGAAAAAAAGGAGAAAATGGGGGACGAAGCACACACAAAGATTAATAAAGTGTAATGATAACCAGACCACACACTAGAAATTGAAGAGACGACGACGTTTCGGTCCGTCCTGGACCATTCTCAAGTCGATTGTTAATAAAGTGTAGTTGGCCTAGTATATTGAGCACATATATATATATATATATATATATATATATATATATATATATATATATATATATATATATATATATATATATATATGTCGTACCTAGTAGCCAGAACTCACTTCTCAGCCTACTATGCAAGGCCCGATTTGCCTAATAAGCCAAGTTTTCATGAATTAATTGTTTTTCGACTACCTAACCTACCTAACCTAACCTAACCTAAGTTTTTCAGCTACATAACCCAACCTAACCTATAGAGATAGGGTAGGTTAGGTTAGGTAGGGTTGGTTAGGTTCGGTCATATATCTACGTTAATTTTAGCTCCAATGAAAAAAAATTGACCTCATACATAATGAAATGGGTAGCTTTATCATTTCAAAAGAAAAAAATTAGAGAAAATATATTAATTCATGAAAACTTGGCTTATTAGGCAAATCGGGCCATGCATAGTAGGCTGAGAAGTGAGTTCTGGCTACTAGGTACGACATATATATATATATATATATGCTCAACTGGTATGTTATATAATATATATAATCTTACACACACACACACATCTGCATTTATGCCTCACTTTGTTTGACAAGGTAAGAAACTGCTATAGAAACTTGTGTATTATTAACCACGTAACCACTGAAGGTGATTAAGATGCTTCCACAAGCTCAGGTTATAGTTACATCACATACAATGTGTAACCGATGCAGTACATATACTGGATTTGTACCATAGATTGACTATCATAAAGTGTTCCAGTATTCATATTAGTCTTTACAGAGTTTAGCATATCTCAGCCCAGGTGGGCGAAAGTCTGTCAATATGGGACATTCTACAATATAATTCAAGGTAGTGCATGTTTTCTCTTTCACAAAGTTGACACATTGTGTACTCGACATTTGGGTTTTGAGAGAGCTGCCAGATAGGTCTATATCCCAGGTGTATTCTGGTCACTAGTAGTAGGCATCCATCAGTGAGATACCATCTAAGCCAACAGCCTTTATAACATCCAACTCAAGCAATGCTTCCTTACCTCGCCTCTGGTAATCTCAATCTCCTCCAGTGGTGCCTGGTTAGATATTCCCTCTTGTAGTTCAGGAACTTCTCCTTGCTCTAACGTGAAGACCTCCAGGAATTTCGTGCTAGGTTCCTCTCACACTTATCATTTGTAGTGAACCTGTTTGCCCCTATCCTTAGTTTCATTACCTGTTCCTTCACTGTTGTTTTCTTTCTGATGTGGATGCGAAGAAATTTGGGTTGAGTCTTTGCTTTATTTGCTATGCTATTTTCGTACTGTCTCTCTGCCTCCCCTCTCACCCTGAGGAACTCATTCCTGGCGCTCTGGTGTCTTTCTCTGCTCTCTGGTGTCCTGTTATGTCCATAGTTTCTCATACCTTATACTTAGTTGTTTTGGCAGCTGACATCCCTCATTAAATTTTAACACTCGTATAAATATAAACTAATAATGTAACATTACAACTCATTTGTAACACCACCATACAGTACCACTAATGGTTACACTGGAACCAAAGGTACCCAAAAAAAGGAAATGCTACACAGGATTAACTACGCTGCCACCATCTGCCTTGTCCATTAACTATATCAAGCAACGAGGCAAGAAACATTGCTTGATTTGGAGAGTCCTTTCTTTCTTTAACTCATTAATTATGGGACGGTTGTTAGCAAACTATATCTAGAGGCTAAGAGAAATCAACAATTGACACAGACGGAAAGTTTAACACGAGTTTATTGAGAACAAAATTATGCTGTTCACCACTATAACACCTACTCTATCACTGGCCAGTAGTTAAGAAATTTAGACATGGAACAAAACCTCAGAGATCACACACATTACCTTAAGACCTCTGTCTCTCCCGGGCTGTGTCATGTTCTTCACAGACCCACTCTGCACCCTGGTGTCCGGCACTCTCCCTCTCCTAACTATCATACAGGGGTATATATACACATACAAAAGGGGGTGGGGGAGATTTGCTGTTGCTACCTACACCGAAGATGCAAGAGGTCGGGCCACACGTGCACAAACACTCAAGAATTTTTCCATTAAGCTTGTGTGACATTCACCATACACTCTTCAAGAGAGGAATTATTAATTACGTGTGTGACTGACCTCTGACCTGGCTAAAAGGGGGAGATCCATGGATGTTTACACATAAGATTCTAGGGTCTAATTCCATTACAATGTGTGACAAGAGAATCATGAAATATTACATACTTGAAACTAGCTGACTAAGACTAAGCCAGGATTTTTTAATCAACATACAAGATAATCCAGAGGTCATCTGGGCTGACCTCTTGGAGAAGGCTTCCCTGGGTGTGAACTCTAGGGAGGGTCATGGGTGTTACAAATCATGGAGGTTCCTCATTTGCGTTTCGTGTTTTTCCTTCTGGACTTGGACGAACTTGTCTGCTGCCTCCTGATACTTCTGCGTGATGTGGTCCATCATATCTTGTACGGTCTTTCCTCTGAGCTAGGTTTACCTAATAGAAAATTCTATTAATTATTTTCTTATCTCCTCGTAGTTTCCCTTTCAGTATGCCAGCCTTTTGTTTTCTGGTCCTTTCCTTGAGTAAGTTAACCCTACTTCTACCAGAGACTCAAACATCAGTACACTGTGATCACTCTTTCCCAGGGGGTTCCAAGTTGGAGTTCCTTTATGTATGAATAGTTCAAAGTGAATACCAGGTCAAGTCTCGCTGGTTCGTCATTACCTCGCATTCTTGTGGCTCCCTTGACATGCTGCCTTAAAATATTTCTTGTTGCCACGTCCAATAGTTTAGTTCCCCATGTTGCTGCAACCCCATGTGGTTCTTTCCTCTCCCAATCAATATTTCTGTGGTTGAAGTCTCCTGATTATTGTATTAACTGCCAATTTGTTGTTGTGTGTGTGTGTGTGTGTGTGTGTGTGTGTGTGTGTGTTTACTCACCTAGTAGTGCTTGTAGGGGTTGAGCTTCGGCTCTTTGGTCCCGCCTCTTAACTGTCAATCTACTGGTGTACAGGTTCCTGAGCCTGTTGAGCTCTATCATATCTACATTTGAAACTGTGTATGGAGTCTGCCTCCACCACATCACTGCCTAATGCAATACATTTATTGATGACACTGAAAATGTTATTTCTAATGTCTTTGTGGCTTATTTGGGAACTCGGCTCCCACCTGTGTTCCCTTGTGGAGTACCACCCGTGTTAAATAATCCATCCTTGTGTACCCTGTCAATTCCTTTAAGAATTTTGTATATGGTGATCATGTCTCCCCGACCTCTTCTGTCTTCCAGCGACGTGGAGTGCAATTTCCACAGTGTGTGTGTGTGTGGGGGGGGGGGGGGGAATTGAGAGCGTTTGTATGTGTGGGTGTGTGTGTTGTGGTGTGTATTTACCTAACTGTACTGACCTAGGTGGGCTTGCCGAGTCGAGCATCTAAGCTTAAGCCCCGCCTTTCGACACTCAATAGTTCAGTGCAGTATTCTTTTTCACTCTGGTTTTCCTATCATATTTACGAAAAAACTTAGTATCGATTTGGCAAGTTAGTCATGTCCGCTCTACTGTTCCTTTAGGTATCTTGCATGTCGTTATCATGTGTCCTGCACGTCCTCTACACTTCATTCACCCGGCCAACGGAGCCTCGAACCGCCGCCCATCAGAAGCTGGTAGATCGGCGGGTGAATGAAATATATATAGGTGTGTGTAGCGTGAAGAAGAGGGTGCCGCAGGAGGTACGAACCTGGGTGCCAGAAGGGTCGGCGAGTCGGGTGACTGTGGCACCCAGGGCGGACCTAGACGTTTAGTGGGAGGGGGGGAGGGGGGATTTGAATATTGCAAGGGTGGAGGTTAAGTCATCGACCGGGAGGCAGTGGGACACCCCGTCCGCGAGACGGGTTTTTACCCCCACGTCTACACTCCAGCGCCGCCGTAGGGCTGCAACCCGGCGCCTCGGTGCCACGCTGGAAGAGACCTTACTGTAGGGGGTGATAGTGGCGGCGAGGGAGGAGGCCCCGGAGTGGCTTGGGTCGCTGCTGCTGGAGGAGAGCATAATGTGGTGGCTGCAGCAACTTGTCTGGCCGCAGTCCGCGCCACACTCCTCCTTATGCCTCGGGGCCACAAGGTTGTTTCTTCCCCGTCTAGCTGCCTCTTACACATGCCACGTAGTAATGACCCTTAAACCCTTGCGGCGGAAGAGCGATAATTCCTTGTAGTAATGGCTTTCATCGCCGTCTGAGTATACTTGCACGGGATTGTGACCCTTGTGCTGTGAGTGCACACGGATGGTAATCCCTTGCAGTAAGGGCCGCCAGCGCCATCTAGGGACGGGAGTGAACCATTGTCAGCCTTCCGCCGTGGGGCCTTAAGGCTTGTGATCCCCTACAGGTGCGTCCAGCCCCACACATTTACGGGTGTGTTTGCAATTGCTGGTGCACGCTTGCCAGTGCTCACCCCTGCAAGCCTGCCTCCTCCTCCTCCTCCTCCTCCTCCTCCTCCTTGATCTCATCTTCATCTCCCCTCCTCCTTCTTTATCAGCTTCCATCTTACTCCTGGAGTACCTCTCTTCTCCCAGGTACTGATGGTACTCCCTGGAGTACCTCTCTTGTCCCAGGTACTGATGGTACTCCCTGGAGTACCTCTCTTCTCCCAGGTACTGATGTACTCCTGGAGTACCTCTCTTCTCCCAGGTACTGATGGTACTCCCTGGAGTACCTCTCTTCTCCCAGGTACTGATGGTACTCCTAGAGTACCTCTCCCAGGTACTGATGGTACTCCCTGGAGTACCTCTCTTCTCCCAGGTACTGTTGGTACTCCTGGAGTACCTCTCTTCTCCCAGGTACTGATGGTACTCCTAGAGTACCTCTCTTCTCCCAGGTACTGATGGTACTCCTAGAGTACCTCTCTTCTCACAGGTACTGATGGTACTCCCTGGAGTACCTCTCTTCTCCCAGGTACTGATGGTACTCCTAGAGTACCTCTCTTCTCCCAGGTACTGATGGTACTCCCTGGAGTACCTCTCTTCTCCCAGGTACTGTTGGTACTCCTGGAGTACCTCTCTTCTCCCAGGTACTGATGGTACTCCTAGAGTACCTCTCTTCTCCCAGGTACTGATGGTACCCCTAGAGTACCTCTCTTCTCCCAGGTACTGTTGGTACTCCTGGAGTACCTCTCTTCTCCCAGGTACTGATGGTACTCCTAGAGTACCTCTCTTCTCCCAGGTACTGATGGTACTCCTAGAGTACCTCTCTTCTCCCAGGTACTAATGGTACTCCCTGGAGAACCTCTCCCTCCCTCCTGGTTATGTTGCACTCGATCGAGCTTTTGTCTTCGTGTAATACAATGAATGTTGGGATTGCATCATTGTTATGAAGATCTTATAATGACATTATACATAGTGACTTGTGAGTTTCCCTCCATACACTCAGGACTCTAAATATCTTATCTTATTTCACACAACCTTTTGAATGGGTATATGAGCTGCCTCCTTCACTTCCGAAGACTCCTTGATGCTTATGTAAATGCTTTTACTAGAATGTTCACGTCTCTGGTCTGTGTGTGTCATAATGTTCACATCTCTGGTCTGCGTGTGTCATAATGTTCACATCTCTGGTCTGTGTGTGTCATAATGTTCACGTCTCTGGTCTGTGTGTGTCATAATGTTCACGTCTCTGGTCTGTGTGTGTCATAATGTTCACATCTCTGGTCTGCGTGTGTCATAATGTTCACATCTCTGGTCTGCGTGTGTCATAATGTTCACATCTCTGGTCTGTGTGTGTCATAATGTTCACATCTCTGGTCTGCGTGTGTCATAATGTTCACATCTCTGGTCTGTGTGTGTCATAATGTTCACGTCTCTGGTCTGTGTGTGTCATAATGTTCACGTCTCTGGTCTGTGTGTGTCATAATGTTCACGTCTCTGGTCTGTGTGTGTCATAATGTTCACATCTCTGGTCTGTGTGTCATAATGTTCACATCTCTGGTCTGTGTGTGTCATAATGTTCACATCTCTGGTCTGTGTGTGTCATAGTGTTCACATCTCTGGTCTGTGTGTGTCATAATGTTCACGTCTCTGGTCTGTGTGTGTCATAATGTTCACATCTCTGGTCTGTGTGTGTCATAATGTTCACATCTCTGGTCTGTGTGTGTCATAATGTTCACATCTCTGGTCTGTGTGTGTCATAATGTTCACATCTCTGGTCTGTGTGTGTCATAATGTTCACATCTCTGGTCTGTGTGTGTCATAATGTTCACATCTCTGGTCTGTGTGTGTCATAATGTTCACATCTCTGGTCTGTGTGTGTCATAATGTTCACATCTCTGGTCTGTGTGTGTCATAATGTTCACATCTCTGGTCTGTGTGTGTCATAATGTTCACATCTCTGGTCTGTGTGTGTCATAATGTTCACATCTCTGGTCTGTGTGTGTCATAATGTTCACATCTCTGGTCTGTGTGTGTCATAATGTTCACATCTCTGCTCTGTGTGTGTCATAATGTTCACATCTCTGGTCTGTGTGTGTCATAATGTTCACATCTCTGGTCTGTGTGTGTCATAATGTTCACGTCTCTGGTCTGTGTGTGTCATAATGTTCACATCTCTGGTCTGCGTGTGTCATAATGTTCACATCTCTGGTCTGCGTGTGTCATAATGTTCACATCTCTGGTCTGTGTGTGTCATAATGTTCACATCTCTGGTCTGCGTGTGTCATAATGTTCACATCTCTGGTCTGTGTGTGTCATAATGTTCACATCTCTGGTCTGCGTGTCATAATGTTCACATCTCTGGTCTGCGTGTGTCATAGTGTTCACATCTCTGGTCTGTGTGTGTCATAATGTTCACGTCTCTGGTCTGCGTGTGTCATAGTGTTCACATCTCTGGTCTGTGTGTGTCATAATGTTCACGTCTCTGGTCTGCGTGTGTCATAATGTTCACGTCTCTGGTCTGTGTGTGTCATAATGTTCACGTCTCTGGTCTGTGTGTGTCATAATGTTCACGTCTCTGGTCTGTGTGTGTCATACTAATGCAAACGTTTGTGGCAGCCTTCTAAAAACTAGAGTATCTAATACACAATGTGTCAACTTTGTGAAAGCGAAAACATGCACTCCCTTGAACATTATATTGTAGAATGTCCCATATTGACTGACTTTCACCCACCTGGGTTGAGATATGCTGAACTCTGTAAATGCTATATGAATACTGGAACACTTGATGATATACTGGACCTGTTGCCATGATGTACTGGACCTGCTCCTCAATATTTATTTTGTATTGCATTACATATTGCAGGAAATATGTAATGTGATCTAATTGCAAATTGAACATGTAGAAGCACTTGAATTACCATGTGTGGTTGTGTTCAATAATTCACTTTGCACTGTAGCAACTTCTCATACCCTGTGAGTGTACCGCAGACGAAGTGTACCGCAGACGAAGTGTACCGCAGACGAAGTGTACCGCAGACGAAAATGTTGTTATTATTATTAACATCTTTATTGACAAAATTAATTACAATTTTGCCTAATCTGAGGACTTCGATTAAGTCTTATTAAAGTGAGGATAATGCTGGTATTCACTGTCACGCAGGACAGAGGGTCATACATAAGACAAAATGTTACATGTGGGGTAATTTAATTTGTTATTGTAACAGTAATGCAGTCACCCTCTGTGGTTGAATGTTCAGTTGTCCGCGAAACTCCATGTAGTATTCCTCTTTGGACTGTCATACTGAAATGCTGAACCGGGGAAACTGGCTGCTCTTTGGTCTCTTGATAGTTTCAAAGAACCTACAACCCAATTGTTTGACAGAACTCTTTGCCCAGCTGCCCTTTACAGGCTAAGGGGTCTCGACCATGTTCAGCATCAGTTGGAATCGAACCACGACAAGAATTGTGGCACCTGTTGTTCAAGGCGCGATATTACATGAATTATGGGTACTTAATAAGCCCCTTCACTCTACTGACCATGGCTCACTTGGAATTATAATAGAAATGCCTGATCTTAACATGCGTAAGTTAGGACAAATAAGTGATCTAACTTAAAAATGGTTGAGCATTAGCTCCCACGCCCCACCTTTTAAACAACAGGTTCGTATTGAATTTGCCCATACACATCTCCGACTGATCTGTGTGAGTCCAGCTTCCAGGCACAGGTTCCAGGCCGACCGTTGTACATGTTGAGTCTGGTCTTACTGCTCAGTGTGTGGTGAGTGTGTGAGGTTGGCGACAAACACAAGTGCATGAGAAGAACCGAGTGTGCATGAGAGTGCAGGGGCGGGATTGCCATGTGTGGTGGACCTCGCTGACAGGTGAACGGAAGCCACAAGGGTGGTCCTGTGTACACCTGGATGACTCACTGTCTAGCAATCTCACCTTCATTCCTTCAAGAATTTGTGTTTTGTTATGATTGTCTTAGCACGGAATGGTATGTGACTCTTGAGACATGGTGTGCACGGTGGTGTTGAGCACTGCTACTGTCTCCTGTGCAGGTAACCTGTGTGCGTAACGTCACCTTAGATGTGTCTATATGGACCATTGGTGGTCTTAAACACACACCCAAGTGTACGTTTGTCTCTTGAGAGTTGGGAACAGGTGCATGTGTGTGTGTACGCGCCTACTTGAGCTTGTAGGGTCCAGTATCAGCTCTTAAGCCCCGCCTTTCGATCATCATTGTTCAATACATTCTCTTGTGGCTGGTTTTTGTGATATTTACATGTAGAACTGTGTATGTAGTTGGCTTCCACAAAGTCCTCGTCCACTACGGTCCACTTATACACCACTCTTACACTAAGAAACTTCTGGGTTTCCTAACACCAATTATGTCCTCTCGTTCTTCTCTTTATTTCAATATTGGTTAAATATCTAATTTGTCAGTCCTTAATATTTTGTACATCGTTATCATATCTTCTCTACTCCTTTCCTCCAGTGTAGTGAGGTCCAGTTCCCTCAGTCTTTCTTCATAGCTCAGTCCCCCTTACTTCAGGAACAATGCTTGTTGCATATTTTTGGACCTTTTCTAGTTTTGTTCCTTTCATCCTGTACCGTATTTGATGTCTTCTTGCTCCAACTCCTGCCCTTATAACCTTACATTTGTTAGGGTTAAAGTCTGGCAGCCATTTCTGAGACGATCTCTGGAGATTGTCTAGTTCATTTGATAATTACTGGTAAACAATAAGGTCATACTACACAATATATACATACTACATACTAAACAATAGGGTCAAATTTTGGATTCTGTCGTAGTTTTGGATTGTCGTGTATGTGGATGAGATGAGAAGGGTGAGTAAGGTAGCTTAAAGAGGAAGGACGAGGAAGAGGAACACACACTCATACTGAAGAGCTTCCCAGTTACACGTCTCCATTCATTATGTAGTGTTGATATTGGTAAGATGTAGGGGGGGGGCGGAGTTTTTATACACGGGTATAAGGCTGTGAAGAGGGGTATAAGGCTTTGTTTAAGGATATGCTGTATTAATGGTCATATTTAAGGAGATATTATATGCTGTTGTAGAGGCTGCTACCATTGGCTAGGCTCGGGGTCCTTAGCCACATCGCTGACCAATAAGAACCTTCGTCGAGTTCTGCCCAATTACCAGTGATTGCTTGCACAGTCACTGGTGATAAGTGCTGCTACCAGTCTCCCAGTGCCAGCTGGCTGACTGACTGACAAACCCACTCCTTACCTGATAGACTGTCTGATAGACAAACTCGTTAGCTGACTACCTGACAGATATTCTATGATAGATTAACCGATAGACTGTTTCAGATGCGAGTCTAGGCATGAATGGTCACTAATGGAATGTTATTTTTGAGAAAGGCATAGTGAGCATGAGGGTGGTAATGGCTGAGCATCTTGTGTAGTGGGTGCCAACTTATGGTTGTCCATCAAGTTGGGCGAGGTGATGACCCTTGGGGACACTGGCCGTGGACATAACAGTGATGTCTGTGGTGCTGAAGGCTCTGGTGTATTGACCAACGAAGGTCAACACTGCCCATGAGTCTGCTCCCACTGTTCTCTATCTTGTTCAGAATTATATGAGTGATGACCACCACACCACTCATTAAACATTACTCTTAAGAGTCCGTTCTTGAGGTTAGTCTCTTAATTATCTCTTTCTAGTCTACTCTTTCTTAAGCTTGTCTCTTAAAGTCTCTTAATTTAGAATGGAGTCCGAGATATAAAGTGCTCGAAGCTTAGCCCAGGAGTCTCTTATACCCTACCTGGTTATAGCTCTCTCTCTCTCTCTCTCTCTCTCTCTCTCTCTCTCTCTCTCTCTCTCTCTCTCTCTCTCTCTCTCTCTCTCTCTGTCATTGTATATGCATCTTTGTTAGTTCCCTTTAAGTAGTTTCCTTTTCCCCCTTGATTTCTTCTCCTCCTCCTCCTAATCCTCCACATCCTTCTCCCCCCCCCCTCTCCTTTCTCACATTTTTATAATCTCTCCTCTCGACAAGTACTTCTTTACGTACCTCTAAAAAAATCCGTATATAATGATGTGGGTCACTCGCTTTGTCGTCTTGGTGATCGTCTCTCAATTAGAAAAAAAAAGATTATTGGTTCGTTTGGTGACATTTGAGGTGGGTAAGATAGTGGTATCCCTGTGGAGGTAACTAACATCGGAACTCTATTGGAAGATCGTAGCTTAATTTGTCTCTACAGCGCGCCGGCGTCCGGTCAAACAGATGACTTTTTTGTGTGTGTGTGTATTTTCTTCCTCTGGATATTGTTAGAGAGATGTTAGAGTCCCGGAGATGAATGGCTGGGATGGAAGATGCTGCTTTAATGATCTCCTGGTTTGGTTCCCTGTTGTCTGGTTACTACTGGTCTGTATGGGTGGTAGTCTATGAAGGTTTGTGTTTCCCTCGCTCTCTCTCTCTCTCTCTCTCTCTCTCTCTCTCTCTCTCTCTCTCTCTCTCTCTCTCTCTCTCTCTCTCTCTCTCTCTCTCTCTCTCTCTCTCTCTCTCCTCCCTCTCTCCTCCCTCTCTCCTCCCTCTCTCTCTCCTCTCGTTCAGTCTCAAAGTGTGGTGGAAGACACCTGCCTCTAGTCCGGACCTTAGGATTAGTAGAGTAAGTATTAGTAGTATTTAGTAGAGTAAGTTTAGAGTAAGTATTCCAAATATGTGAGGCGTGTTCGTGACTGTAGCAAGGTTGTAATCCCCCCATAGACACCCACAAGGTTAATGAGGTCATTGTTGTTCATCCTGCGACTCTAACAAGCATATTAGTTGCGTCGAGACAATATAGTCGCTGTTGTCTCAATACAATGTCTTCAGAATGGAAATAGATCGAGGTTAAAAAATGAAGATTGTTTGAAATGATTTATCAAAAAAATTATTGAATAGATTGCTAAAACTGAAGATTTCTTAAATAGACTGATACTAAAAACATTAATATATAAGTACGTGGAAGTAGGCTGTGCTGGTATGTAGCCAGCTGGTATGTAGCCAGCTGGTATGTAGCCAGCTGGTATGTAGCCAGCTGGTGTGGCCAGCTGGTATGTAGCCAGCTGGTGTAGCCAGCTGGTATGTAGCCAGCTGGTGTAGCCAGCTGGTGTAGCCAGCTGGTATGTAGCCAGCTGGTATGTAGCCAGCTGGTGTAGCCAGCTGGTATGTAGCCAGCTGGTATGTAGCCAGCTGGTATGTAGCCAGCTGGTATGTAGCCAGCTGGTGTAGCCAGCTGGTATGTAGCCAGCTGGTATGTAGCCAGCTGGTGTAGCCAGCTGGTATGTAGCCAGCTGGTATGTAGCCAGCTGGTATGTAGCCAGCTGGTATGTAGCCAGCTGGTATGTAGCCAGCTGGTGTAGCCAGCTGGTATGTAGCCAGCTGGTATGTAGCCAGCTGGTATGTAGCCAGCTGGTATGTAGCCAGCTGGTGTAGCCAGCTGGTATGTAGCCAGCTGGTATGTAGCCAGCTGGTATGTAGCCAGCTGGTATGTAGCCAGCTGGTATGTAGCCAGCTGGTATGTAGCCAGCTGGTATGTAGCCAGCTGGTGTAGCCAGCTGGTATGTAGCCAGCTGGTATGTAGCCAGCTGGTATGTAGCCAGCTGGTATGTAGCCAGCTGGTATGTAGCCAGCTGGTGTAGCCAGCTGGTATGTAGCCAGCTGGTGTAGCCAGCTGGTATGTAGCCAGCTGGTATGTAGCCAGCTGGTATGTAGCCAGCTGGTATGTAGCCAGCTGGTATGTAGCCAGCTGGTGTAGCCAGCTGGCTACACCAGCTGGTGTGACTAGCTGGTGAGGGCACTGTCGTAATAGAGGTACTCTAGGACTAGCCAATATGAAACAGGAAAACATTGTAAAAGGTGTTAGTCTCATTACACCAATTGTGAACAGTTCAAACCCTAAATCTATATCTGAGAAAGATACTTTGTGTGTTATTTATAAGATCACTGGCTAAAATCTTAAGAAAATAACCCCGTTGAAAAGCAGAGGTGAAACAGGGAGGGAAACACTATCAACATCACCGTCCCAACACTCTTCAACACTCCTGCAAAAAAAAAAAAAAAAAAAAAAAATCCTGCAACACATAAGAGGCATAACTGGCTGACCTCTCACAGTGCTCAAGAGAGAACTTGATAAACACATTTAAGTGATACCTGATCAATTAGACTGTGATTCATACGTCAGGCTGCGAGACACATGCGTCCACCAGCATGGTTGACCTGACCACTAACCAGGAGGAGGCCAGGTCAGAGACCGGGCCACGGGGACGTTGATCCTCTGAACCCTCAACAGATGGTAGTCAACAGATAGGCGCATGACAACCTTGTCAACATTTGTATATGGGTCCTATGATGTAAATGACTGGTCCGTGGAAGACCATGTGGTGGTACTGCTCTCCTGTGACATAACAGTGTAATGTTGAGGTCATGTAATGAGGTCATGTGAGGTCATGGACAGTGTAATGTTGAGGTTCATGAGGACGCACTACCGCTCTAATGGTCTCTAATGGTGATAGGTGAGGTCTCTCAAGTTATATATTTATATCATGTCTAATCTCATGGTGGTAGGTGACCTTAATGTTAACTTCAGTGTTCTCTCATGGGATGGCAGAGAAAGGTCTCATATTGATCATTTTATCATTGATGATGATCTAACCGGTGACCTGTACGAGCATAAGACTATCAGTGATGGTGACAACCTGTCAGAGTCACCATCAATACACCTCGCTCACAAGTTGATGCTGCCGTTGATGATATCATCCCTGGAACACATCTCATCTAGAAAGCTACTCTTGCTGATCTAAATAAGTTTAAGTCCCTGCTTACCGGTGGACTTTATTTTCAAATTCCAACTTAGTACAGTTGCACGCACGAATGTTCACTGTAATATGCAACATAAATGGCTCGGTTGTATTTTAGCATCTTGCCCAGTCAGTCTTAGTTATGGTGGGGAAAAGTATCCCTCTTATACCAAATTGCGGATGAATAGTAGAATGATCACATTCTAGTATTCCAAAATAGATATCTTTTATGGTATGACCTTTCGAAGGCTGTGGTGGTGCCCTAGAGATGGCTGGCTGCCCTAGATCACACGATACACTAAGGCTCAATATCACCAAGCAATTAAGAGGATAAGAAAGATAAAGGTAATATTGTGAGATCAAAAGTTGCCGAAAACTTGACAAGAAAGAAGTTTTATGTGTTTTTGGTGTTATCAAAATGTTAAATTCATTAAAAAAAATGATTACGGACGTGATGGATGACTGCTCTGGGCTCCATAATGTATGTAATGTTAATATTCACAGAGAAACATTCAACAGTTGCTGCCGTGCTATATATATAGTAAGAGATCTGTGATGAACACCTCTCTACTTGTTCAAATTCCAAAGAACTGGTCAGCTTCTGTGTCCTCCTTTGATAACTATAGAGCTGTTGGCCTAAACACGCCATTAAACAACGTATTGGTCTCATAGTCTCTAGCTGACGAACTAGACATTTCTTATTTGAAATATACATTCAAAATTGGCAACTTAACGACACTATTTAAGTTATTGGTGGCGGGAACTGTTACATATTGCGACTCTCAGAGAAGCTCCTTGTTCCGTGATGCTACCGGAAGCACTCGACAAAGCTCAGCACTCCAAACTTTGGAAATAATTACTAAACAGAAACGTTTCTCGTGTAATAGCTAGATACGTGTGTATATCGTATATACATACGTATCTAGCGTATATACGTATCAAAAAATCAGATTTTTTTTTTACACAGTTGTGTAGAGGAACAGACAAGCTGTGACTGCTGTTAGTTGATGGTAAGCGTTAGCCTACTAGTTCCCCTGGAACACAACCCGACACTCTTTTTAACAGCCAGGTACCCAGTGACTGCTGGGGTGAGCAGAGGAGGATTGGCGCCCAGTCAATCCTCCCCGGCCAGGATACGAACCCAGGCCAAAATACTGGGGGAAACGCGGGGTGAGTGTGTTACCACTGTACCACGGAAACGCCTATCAGGTACAGTTATAAAATGTAATAATGTCCTATTT
>NC_091194.1:654425-661925 GCF_040958095.1 Procambarus clarkii
GTAACGATAATAACGCATGACACGGTAACGATAATAACGCATGACACGGTAACGATAATAACGCATGACACGGTAACGATAATAACGCATGACACGGTAACGATAATAACGCAGGACAGAAAACATTGGTCAGATCGCGTACTTTTGAACTGGTAAAGAGCGTTTGATACAATACCTCACAAGAGACTACTGCACACACTTGAGACGCCGCATTACTCGGAAAATGACTTAACCTGAGTAAGGAATAACCAAAGAGGTATGAGTAAGAGTGAGGTGAGGGGGCGAGAAGTAGTACTGGCATAGGGTATCGAGCCGAGTACCTCAATAATTGCTGTTGGAACCCCATACTGTTTGTGATTAATGTAAATGACTTGTCTACAGGAGTTGAGTCTCCGGTGTTTACACACGTTGCAAAATTAACGGGAGGAGTTGTGAGAGATGAAGGTTGTATGATTCTCCAGGATGACTTAGCACCAGCAAATGTCAGGTCTTGGTAGTGGGAGAGCAAAGGGACAGTACACGATGAAGGGGGAACTACCTCCCAGTAACGACTACAGACGTACAGTGGACGTAACACCAAACCTAACTCCTGAGCCACATATAAACAGGATAACGTCAGCGGCGTATACTCTTCACTAGCAAAAGTTAGGAACATCATTCAGGAACCTAGTTAAGGAGCCATTTAGATTGCTGTACACCACCTACGTATCCTCGTCAGGGATGATTGACTAGACGCTAATCCTTATCTGTACGCCTATGTTCACCCAGCAGTGATTGGGTACCAGTTAGTAACGACTTGGGGGTCGTATTCCAGGGGAAACTAGAGGGTAAGGTTATCATGAACTGTGTGAGGGGAAATCTCTCAGCCTGCCAACAGGAGTCAGAAGTAGTCTGCTCCTGTACCCTCCTGTGTACAATAAAATAAACAGTTTTAGAGTATGTCGCCCCATCGCGGAGCCCTCACCAAAAAAAAAAAAAACTTGGAAAGATTCAGAAATTTCCCTCGAAGCTCGTCACAGGATTGCCAGAGAATGGGGGGGGGGTGGTTATGAAGAGAGATTGAAGGAACTAAACCTTACGACGAAGGAACAGAGAGAGGGAGAGATGTAGGAGACATGATAGTGACGTATAATACTTAGGGGATTTACAGAGTGAAATAAGATGCTGGGTCCAAGAGTTAACGCACGATCCCGCGGGTACAAATAGGCGAGTACATACATCCAGTAAACAACGCTCTGGGGTCGTAGTCCAAAGGACCCAGTTTCGATTCCCGGTCGAGGCAGGAACAAATGATGAGCATTTCTTTCTCCTGACGCCTCTATTCACCTAGCAGTAGATAGGTAACTGGGAGTTTTTGATTCTTCAGACACAAATATTAAACACACACACACACACGCACATACACACGCACATACACACATACACACATACACACATACACACATACACACACACACACACACACACACACACACACACACACACACACACACACACACACACACATACACACATACACACACACACACACACACACACATACACACATACACACACACACACACACACACACACACACACACACACACACACACACACACACACACATACACACACACACACACACACACATACACACACACACACACACACACACACACATACACACACACACACACACACACATACACACACACACACACACACACACACACACACACACACACACACACACACACACACACACACACACACACACGTTTTAGTGTGAGAATAGTTAACAGATGGATCGCATTAGGCATTACTATGGTGAAGGCAGATTCCATACACAGTTTCAAATGTAGATATGCTCGACGAAGCTGAGCCCCCGCAAGCACAACTAGGCGAGTACAAACCATCTCACCAAATATAACTTAACGATAATTTGTATTCAAACACTAACCGCCACATAATACAAAATAATTAGTATTTTTGTTAATAAACAAACAGATTAGTTATGACCCGCATCACAAAATATATTATTAAATACTACCTGTTTCTCAGATTTTATTCGTGTGATTTTAGTCACATTTAAAGGTTTGAGCCTATGTTATCAAAGGTAATATATGTGATTATCTACAAGTGTCAATTATAATGTCTCTCTGTACGAGGCTGGAGGTCACACCCTTGTCGCCTTACACAAATATCTTAAAGGCAGTTCTGATGTTAGCCAGACTCGCATTCGCCGCTGATGATATTCTTTTGATGTGGGCGTCAGGCGACAGGTGTGTGTGTGCGTGTGTGTGTATTCACCTAGTTGTGCTTGCGGGGGTTGAGCTCTGGCTCTTTCGGCCCGCCTCTCAACTGTCAATCAACTGTATATTCCCTTCCCCCCCCCCCCACACACAGGAAGCAGCCCGTAGCAGCTGTCTAACTCCCAGGTACCTATTTACTGCTTGGGGAACACACGCATCAGGTGAAATAAACTGCCCATTTGTTTCTGCCTCGACCAGGAATCGAACCCTGCCTTTAGAACTTCGACCCCGGAGCGCTGCATATGAGTAGCAACCCACCAGTAGTGACCCCCACCCACCAGTAGTGACCCCCACCCACCAGTAGTGACCCCCCACCCACCAGTAGTGACCCCCACCCACCAGTAGTGACCCCCACCCACCAGTAGTGACCCCCACCCACCAGTAGTGACCCCCCACCCACCAGTAGTGACCCCCCCACCCACCAGTAGTGACCCCCACCCACCAGTAGTGACCCCCACCCACCAATAGTGACCCCCACCCACCAGTAGTGACCCCCACCCACCAGTAGTGACCCCCACCCACCAGTAGTGACCCCCACCCACCAGTAGTGACCCCCACCCACCAGTAGTGACCCCCCACCCACCAGTAGTGACCCCCACCCACCAGTAGTGACCCCCACCCACCAGTAGTGACCCCCCACCCACCAGTAGTGACCTCCCACCCACCAGTAGTGACCCCCACCCACCAGTAGTGACCCCCACCCACCAGTAGTGACCCCCCACCCACCAGTAGTGACCCCCACCCACCAGTAGTGACCCCCACCCACCAGTAGTGACCCCCACCCACAAGTAGTGACCCCCACCCACCAGTAGTGACCCCCACCCATCAGTAGTGACCCCCACCCACCAGTAGTGACCCCCACCCACCAGTAGTGACCCCCACCCACCAGTAGTGACCCCCACCCACCAGTAGTGACCCCCACCCACCAGTAGTGACCCCCCACCCACCAGTAGTGACCCCCACCCACCAGTAGTGACCCCCACCCACCAGTAGTGACCCCCACCCACCAGTAGTGACCACCACCCACCAGTAGTGACCCCCACCCACCAGTAGTGACCCCCACCCACCAGTAGTGACCCCCACCCACCAGTAGTGACCCCCACCCACCAGTAGTGACCCCCCACCCACCAGTAGTGACCCCCACCCACCAGTAGTGACCCCCCACCCACCAGTAGTGACCCCCACCCACCAGTAGTGACCCCCACCCACCAGTAGTGACCCCCACCCACCAGTAGTGACCCCCACCCACCAGTAGTGACCCCCACCCACCAGTAGTGACCCCCCACCCACCAATAGTGACCCCCACCCACCAGTAGTGACCCCCCACCCACCAATAGTGACCCCCCACCCACCAGTAGTGACCCCCCACCCACCAGTAGTGACCCCCACCCACCAGTAGTGACCTCCACCTACCAGTAGTGACCTCCACCCACCAGTAGTGACCCCCACCCACCAGTAGTGACCCCCACCCACCAGTAGTGACCCCCACCCACCAGTAGTGACCCCCCACCCACCAGTAGTGACCACCACCCACCAGTAGTGACCCCCACCCACCAATAGTGACCCCCACCCACCAGTAGTGACCCCCACCCACCAGTAGTGACCCCCACCCACCAGTAGTGACCTCCACCCACCAGTAGTGACCTCCACCCACCAGTAGTGACCCCCACCCACCAGTAGTGACCCCCACCCACCAGTAGTGACCCCCCACCCACCAGTAGTGACCACCACCCACCAGTAGTGACCCCCACCCACCAATAGTGACCCCCACCCACCAGTAGTGACCCCCCACCCACCAGTAGTGACCCCCACCCACCAGTAGTGACCTCCACCCACCAGTAGTGACCTCCACCCACCAGTAGTGACCCCCACCCACCAGTAGTGACCTCCACCCACCAGTAGTGACCCCCCCACCCACCAGTAGTGACCCCCACCCACCAGTAGTGACCTCCACCCACCAGTAGTGACCCCCCACCCACCAATAGTGACCCCCACCCACCAGTAGTGACCCCCACCCACCAGTAGTGACCCCCACCCACCAGTAGTGACCCCTACCCACCAGTAGTGACCTCCACCCACCAGTAGTAACCCCCACCCACCAGTAGTGACCTCCACCCACCAGTAGTGACCCCCACCCACCAGTAGTAACCCCCACCCACCAGTAGTGACCTCCACCCACCAGTAGTGACCCCCACCCACCAGTAGTGACCCATATACCCCCCACACACCTCTCTCTACATGCAAGACATACTACACACATGCAAACTACACCAAGCAGACACCAGGTCTCAGAGAAGAGGCCGACTTAGTTACAGGTAATTTGCATGCTGTACAATGTAACTGCGGCCATTAGAGTGCAGCGTAGTACAAGCAAGTGTACTTGATGTTGTACACGAGTACATCCCACCTGTAATGCTCATTAATACACAACAGGGGTAGAGCTTTTTGTTCATGTTATTAAATCGGAGAACGTCTATATATATCTCTGTATCTTGACTTCACATCCCAGCTCCTTGTCCTCATATCCCAGCTCCTTGTCCTCATATCCCAGCTCCTTGTGGTCATATCCCAGCTCCTTCTCCTCATATCCCAGCTCCTTGTCCTCATATCCCAGCACCTTCTCCTCATATCCCAGCTCCTTGTCCTCATATCCCAGCTCCCTGTGTGACACCATCACCGTATGCTTCAGAGAACTATCTGGCACACTGGCTTGGTGGATAAATTGTGGGCCAAACAGGCGCCAAAGATTAGAGCGGAGCTTGCAGTACTGTAGAGTACCAGTCCGATCACAGTGTTTGACGCTCTGTAACCCGAGGAACGCTTCATGTACCCTCTCGTCCTGTATTATATGTATAAGATGAAGAATACATAGACCAGGGAAAGAGTAGACGTGTCATAGGAAACAGTGAACACTATAGGAACATCAAATCCCTTGAAGAGTAGAAGTGTCACGTACAATCTCCATGGTGTTCGAAATATAAGGAATTTGACCAATTCCTGCGATTAGTACGAGGTTAACCAGGTTGTTGTGGCTGTCTCCAGTCATCACGTGACCTCTCCAGGCTGGACGCTTGGGCTATCCTCACCAAAGTTTGCAGGGTGGTCAGTGTGTGGAATGCGACGGTCATAGGCGTTAGGTCCCAGTGACTCTTGGAGATGAAATGTTCGTAGCTCAGTCCATAGATTATTGTAATTTGTAACATTATTGAAATCAACTTTGTAAGCATTGTTTCTCACTCAGGCTTGTGGTGGTGATGGGGGGGTTTGTGGTGGTGATGGGGGGGGCTTGTGGTGGTGATGGGGGGGTTTGTGGTGGTGATGGGGGGGGCTTGTGGTGGTGATGGGGGGGGCTTGTGGTGGTGATGGGGGGCCTTGGGGTGGTGATGGGAGGGGGGCCTTGTGGTGGTGATGGGGGGGCCTTGTGGTGGTGATGGGGGGGGCTTGTGGTGGTGATGGGGGGGCTTGTGGTGGTGATGGGGGGGGTTTGTGGTGGTGATGGGGGGGGCTTGTGGTGGTGATGGGGGGCCTTGGGGTGGTGATGGGAGGGGGGCCTTGTGGTGGTGATGGGGGGGCCTTGTGGTGGTGATGGGGAGGGCTTGTGGTGATGATGGGAGGGGGGCCTTGTGGTGGTGATGGGGGGGCCTTGTGGTGGTGATGGGGAGGGCTTGTGGTGATGATGGGGAGGGGGGCCTTGTGGTGGTGATGGGGAGGGCTTGTGGTGGTGATGGGAGGGGCGTGTGGTGGTGATGGGGGGGTTTGTGGTGGTGATGGGGGGGCTTGTGGTGGTGATGGGGGGGCTTGTGGTGGTGATGGGGGGTTTGTGGTGGTGATGGGGGGGGCTTGTGGTGGTGATGGGGGGCTTGTAGTGGTGATGGTGGGGGGCTTGTGGTGGTGATGGGAGGGGCTTGTGGTGGTGATGGGGGGCGGCTGGTGGTGATGGGGGGGCTTGTGGTGGTGATGGGGGGGTTTGTGGTGGTGATGGGGGGGGGGCTTGTGGTGGTGATGGGGGGGCTTGTGGTGGTGATGGGGGGGCTTGTGGTGGTGATGGGGGGGCTTGTGGTGGTGATGGGGGGGCTTGTGGCGGTGATGGGGGGGCTTGTGGTGGTGATGGGGGGGGGTTATGGTGGTGATGGGGAGGGCTTGTGGCGGTGATGGGGGGGCTTGTGGTGGTGATGGGGGGGTTATGGTGGTGATGGGGGGGGTTTGTGGTGGTGATGGGGAGGGCATGTGGTGGTGATGGGGAGGGCTTGTGGCGGTGATGGGGGGGCTTGTGGTGGTGATGGGGGGGGCTTGTGGTGGTGATGGGGGGGCTTGTGGTGGTGATGGGGGGGGCTTGTGGTGGTGATGGGGGGGGCTTGTGGTGGTGATGGGGAGGGCTTGTGGCGGTGATGGGGGGGCTTGTGGTGGTGATGGGGGGGCTTGTGGTGGTGATGGGGGGGGCTTGTGGTGGTGATGGGGAGGGCTTGTGGCGGTGATGGGGGGGCTTGTGGTGGTGATGGGGGGGGCTTGTGGTGGTGATGGGGGGGGCTTGTGGTGGTGATGGGGAGGGCTTGTGGCGGTGATGGGGGGGCTTGTGGTGGTGATGGGGGGGGCTTGTGGTGGTGATGGGGGGGCTTGTGGTGGTGATGGGGGGGGCTTGTGGTGGTGATGGGGGGGCTTGTGGTGGTGATGGGGGGGGTTTGTGGTGGTGATGGGGAGGGCATGTGGTGGTGATGGGGAGGGCTTGTGGTGGTGATGGGGAGGGCATGTGGTGGTGATGGGGAGGGCTTGTGGCGGTGATGGGGGGGCTTGTGGTGGTGATGGGGGGGGCTTGTGGTGGTGATGGGGGGGCTTGTGGTGGTGATGGGGAGGGCATGTGGTGGTGATGGGGAGGGCTTGTGGTGGTGATGGGGAGGGCATGTGGTGGTGATGGGGAGGGCTTGTGGCGGTGATGGGGGGGCTTGTGGTGGTGATGGGGGGGGCTTGTGGTGGTGATGGGGGGGCTTGTGGTGGTGATGGGGGTCGGATATGGTAATACACAAGTATAGTGTATGGCGAGTATATGCCAGGAGTGTCCCCAAGAAATACGGTATAAAGGGCCGTGAACAAGTCCCTATTCACATTTGTAAAGGCCGTCCTTATATTGACCAAGCTTCAGAGGCCCGCTGATGGTATTCGGTTGATGTTAAGGTTCTAACAACCGGTTTGGTGTGATATCAACCACCAG
>NC_091194.1:666925-701925 GCF_040958095.1 Procambarus clarkii
GTGGTGATGGTGGTAGTGGTGGTGATGGTGGTAGTGGTGGTGATGGTGGTAGTGCTGCAGGTGACTGTGGTAGAGTATGGTGTCCAGTGGTAGAGTATAGTGTCCAGTGGTATAGTATGGTGTCCAGTGGTAGAGTATGGTGTCCAGTGGTAGAGTATAGTGTCCAGTGGTATAGTATGGTGTCCAGTGATGGATTATGGTGGCCAGTGATGGAGTATGGTGTCCAGTGATGGATTATGGTGTCCAGTGATGGAGTATGGTGTCCAGTGATGGAGTATGGTGTCCAGTGATGGAGTATGGTGTCCAGTGATGGAGTATGGTGTCCAGTGATGGAGTATGGTGTCCAGTGATGGAGTATGGTGTCCAGTGATGGATTATGGTGTCCAGTGATGGAGTATGGTGTCCAGTGATGGAGTATGGTGTCCAGTGATGGAGTATGGTGTCCAGTGGTAGGTAAGGATCAAGGACCACTTACACAACCACTCCCAGCCATCAATAGTATGGCCAGTGTGACCATACCGTCCCCCTACACCCCCCCCCCCTCCATATATATCATGTCACACTGTCAAAGCTGTCACCCTACATTAGTTATTATCAACTACACTCATCAATTATCACGTGGACAGTGACCATGATAGTGAAGGTGGTGACTGGCCAGTGACTATGATAGTGAAGGTGGTGACTGGCCAGTGACCATGATAGTGAAGATGGTGAGTGGCCAGTGACCATGATAGTGAAGGTGGTGAGTGGACAATGACCATGATAGTGAAGGTGGTGACTGGCCAGTGACCATGATAGTGAAGATGGTGAGTGGCCAGTGACCATGATAGTGAAGATGGTGAGTGGCCAGTGACCATGATAGTGAAGATGGTGAGTGGCCAGTGACCATGATAGTGAAGGTGGTGAGTGGACAGTGACCATGATAGTGAAGATGGTGAGTGGCCAGTGACCATGATAGTGAAGATGGTGAGTGGCCAGTGACCATGATAGTGAAGGTGGTGAGTGGCCAGTGACCATGATAGTGAAGATGGTGAGTGGCCAGTGACCATGATAGTGAAGATGGTGAGTGGCCTGGGTGTGAGTGACCAGTGAGTGCAGCAGACGACGCTCCCAGGTGCGGTAGTGTGGCAGAGGTGCCGCTGCTTTAAGATGAGAAGCAGGGGGGGAGGGGGTAGGTTGTTGATGTGAGAGGGCTCTCTCTCTCTCTCTCTCTCTCTCTCTCTCTCTCTCTCTCTCTCTCTCTCTCTCTCTCTCTCTCTCTCTCTCTCTCTCTCTCTCTCTCTCTCTCTCTGTCTCTCTCTCTCTCTCTCTCTCTCTCTCTCTCTCTCTCTCTCTCTCTCTCTCTCTCTCTCTCTCTCTCTCTCTCTCTCCCTGCGTCTGACACAGACGTGAGGGAAGGGAGAGTGGCCTGGGAGGGAGCGTCGAGACGGTACAGAGACAGTACACAATGAAGGGGAACTGCCTCCCTGTAACGACTGGAAAAAGAGACCTGAGAGTGTACGTAAGCCTATCTCCTGAGGCACATATAAATAGGATAACGTGAGCAGCGTACTGTAGAGTTAGAGCAACCTTCGGCAACCTTAGTAAGGAGACGTTTAGGGCTCCGTGACACCAGTCTCAGAGTATGCCGCCCCAGCATGGAGCCCCACCTAAAGAAACACACAAGGAAACTCGAAAAGGTTCAGACCTTTGCATCGAGGCACGTCCGAGGATTGCGATGGAAGGAGGTATGAAGGATGACTGAAAAAAACTAGACCTAACGACCCTAGAAAGTAGGAGAGGGAGAGAGAGAGAGAGAGGGAGAGAGAGAGAGAGAGAGAGAGAGAGAGAGAGAGAGAGAGAGAGAGAGAGAGAGAGAGAGAGAGAGAGAGAGAGAGAGAGAGAGAGAGAGATGATAGACACACAAAACATACTTAGGGAGGATTGACAGAGTTGAGAAGAGGAACTTGTCACAATGAATGCCACTAGAGAACGAGAGTATGGATGGAAGCTGGAGACTCAGACGAGTCATAGAAATGTTTGGAAGTTTTCGTTTAGCGAGAGTTGTGACAAAATGGAATGAACTAAAGAAGCAGGTTATGGAAGCAAACTCTATTCATAACTTTAAAGTCATTGCATTAATCAATCGGCGGGTATAAAAGCAGGGTCCAAGAGCTAATGCTCGATCCTGGCGGCACAAATAGGTGAATACACACACACACACACACACACACACACACACACACACACACACACACACACACACACACACACACACACACACACACACACACACACACATACACCGTTTTCATCCTATGTAAACGATCTTCCAGAGGGTATAGACTCATTCCTCTCAATGTTTGCTGATGATGCAAAATTTATGAGAAGAATCAAGACAGATGAAGATAGACAGAGACTACAGGATGACCTGGACAAACTGGAGGAATGGTAAAAAAAAATGGCTACTAAAGTTTAACTTAGGAAAGTGTAAAGTATTGAAATTAGGCGAAGGGAGCAGGAGGCTGAACACAAGATATCATCTGGGAGGTGAAATCTGGGGGTTGATTTCACACCGAACCTGTCTCCAGAGGCCCACATCAAAAGGATATCATCAGCGGCATATGCTAGGTTGGCCAAGATAAGAACTGCTTTTAGAAACTTGTGTAAGGAATCGTTCAGGACTTGTATACCACTTATGTCAGACCAATCTTGGAGTATGCAGCTCCAGCCTGAAGTCCATACCTAGTTAAACACAAGACAAAGTTAGAGAAGATTCAGCGGTATGCCACCAGACTGGTCCCGGAACTGAGAGGTATGAGCTACGAGGAAAGGCTACAGGAGCTGAACCTCGCGTCCCTGGAAGACAGAAGAGTAAGGGGAGACATGATAACCACCTACAAAATTCTCAGGGGAATTGACAGGGTGGACAAAGACAAACTATTTATCATGGATGAAACACGAACAAGGGGACACAGATAGAAACCTAGTACCCAAATGAGCCACAGAGACATTAGAAAGAATTTGTTCAGAGTAGTTAACAAATGTTATGTGCATTAAGAAGTGATGTGGTGGAGGCTGACTCCATACAGTTTCAGATGTAGATATGATAGCGCCCAGTAGGCTCAGGAACCTGTACACCTGTTGATTGATAGTTGAGAGGCGGGATTAAAGAATCAAGGCTCAACTCCCGCAAGCACAACTATGTGAGTACACACACACACACACATACACACACACACACACACATACACACACACACACACACACACACACACACACACACACACACACACACACACACACACACACACACACACACACACACACACACACACACACACACACACACACACATACACACACACACACACACACACACACACACACACACACACACACACACGTCATGTACAAAAATAAACATTGATATAATTCTGGCCAAATATTCGGGAGCGGCTACACATCTATTATTAGACATCCTGTGTCTTCAGCACACTTGACTAGTTGATCCTGGCCTAGCTAAGCCTGCTTGATCCTGGCCTAGCTAAGCCTGCTTGATCCTGGCCTAGCTAAGCCTGCTTGATCCTGGCCTAGCTAAGCCTGCTTGATCCTGGCCTAGCTAAGCCTACTCTAACCTGGCCTAACCAACCATGGCTTACCCCGACCTGACCTTTCTAAGTCTGGCTTACCCTGACCTGGCTTAACCTTGGGTAACCAAGTGTGGCCTAACCATGCCTAGTGTAGGACCACCACCACCACCATACATACAGAGGAAGGCAAGGTATCCTTCGTGATGTGTGGGAGCACCACACACTGCTCTACACCAGTGTACTGTGTACTATACCTTACAGTAGAGACCTTAAGATGTACTGTACCTTACAGTAGAGACCTTAAGATGTATTATAGCTTACAGTAGAGACCTTAAGATGTACTGTACCTTACAGTAGAGACCTTAAGGTTAGGTTACACCAGGGCCACGGTACACCAACCATTTACACAACCACTTACGAAACCTGTGCATCTTTCCTCTATCATGGCAGCGTTGTTTACACTTATTAAACAGTTTATGAGTTCGAACCTCAAACTGTTTAATATATGTAAACAAAACCGCCATATATGATTGAGGAAAGATGAACAGGTTTCGTAAGTGGTTGCATGAAGGTTTGATGAATCCTAGAGTGAGGTGTGTGTCGGGGGGGGGGGGGAGAAGGGGGAGTGTGACCCGTGTGTGTGTGTCAGAGAGGTCACGGGGGAGAAGACGGGTGCTGACCTTGCACCAGCAATATAAGACCAAACAGCACACGTTGACAGCGTGGTCAGCGTCTTGCCACCAGGAAGCACAAGAGGCACCGCTGTTAAGGCACTTCCGGCCATTGTTGTGTAGCAGGTGAAGCTTCAGCTCTCGGCCGCCGCCTCACTACCCGCACAGCCCTACGGGTTCCTGAAAGACTTCTGAGGACATGTTTAAGCTTGAGGCTCTGAACCTCGAGAACGGCAGAACACAGAACAGGTGAACACCGTATAACATATCCGGTGATAGACACCAGTATAACAACCACAACCACTCATCATCATACACCAAGTGTGGTTGTAAGTGTGCAGGGAGAGAGGAGGGAGAGGACTGAGAGACGGGGGAGAGGGAGCCAGAGAGAGGAGTGAGAGCAGACACCGGCCATGAGAGGTGACCGTCCTACAGAGGTGGTCGTTAGAGAGCGCTCTCCCCGTGGCCCTCACACTCTACTGTCTGTCTGTCATCTTGTGCACAACTGTTCCGGCGTCCGAGTTCCTTCACCACCAGCCATGTACCATTGTTATACTGTTCTCCTGTTCTCCCGTGTGTTCTCCTCTTACATGGGAATGGGACGCAGGAACAGGGAACGCGCTACGGAACGTGGGAACAAGGAACCTGACCTTTCCCAGGACGCAACCCACAACAGTTGCATAACTCCCAGCTACCTGTCTGCTCCTAGGTGAACAGGAGCATCAGGTGTAAAGGCTCTCCTAGAGTAATTACTGACCTATCCCAGCTTGCAACCTACAACACTTCCTTAATTCCCTGGTGCATATATACTTTTTGGTCAACAGAAGCATCAGGTGTAAGGAAATGTGCCCAACCGTCTCTGTCTTACCGAAGAATCGAACTCGACCCCTGGTTTGTAACCCGACGGCGTAGACTACTGCGCTACCTAATCTTTTATGTACATATAGGTATCTGGGTATATATGTGTGTGTGTGTGTGTGTGTGTGTGTGTGTGTGTGTGTGTGTGTGTGTGTGTGTGTGTGTCTGTGTGTGTGTGTGTGTGTGTGTGTGTGTCTGTGTGTGTCTGTGTGTGTCTGTGTGTGTGTGTGTGTGTCTGTGTGTGTCTGTGTGTGTCTGTGTGTGTGTGTGTGCGTGTGTGTGTGTTGTTCGTAGACGGAAGCAAAAATGAGAAATAGTTGAATAAGGAAAGAGCGAATCATAAAGAACCTCCCCCCCCATTTTTACACACAAGGGGGCCTGACGGCTGAGTGGACAGCGCTCGGCATTCGTAGTCCTAAGGATCCGGGTTCGATCCCCGGCGGCGGCGGAAACAAATGGGCAGAGTTTCTTTCACCCTGATGCCCTTGTTATCTTTTTTTTTTTTATCTTTATTTAAAAAATACAATATAAATTACATATACATAAGTGTTACAAGGCAATTATACATTACAATTCATAGTGAACAAGTGTTTCAGTAGTACAGAACAAGATCTTTAAACAAAACTGAATGTTATACTTATTTACCTATAACGATTTACAAAAATTGGAGAATAAATTTACATCAAAATACAGGGGAAATTAGGGTAATGTAGTGACTCATTTTTCACGTTTGTTTCATATTTTCATTACAAATTTTAATCTGCGACTTCTACGTCTATTAACCTAACCCTTCAATAACCCCCACCTAACCCCTTGAGTAACCTAACTCTTCAGTAACCTAACTTAACCTAACCCTTCAATAACCCCCACCTAACCCCTTGAGTAACCTAACTCTTCAGTAACCCCCACCTAACCCCTTGAGTAACCTAACTCTTCAGTAACCCCCACCTAACCCCTTGAGTAACCTAACTCTTCAGTAACCCCCACCTAACCCCTTGAGTAACCTAACTCTTCAGTAACCCCCACCTAACCCCTTGAGTAACCTAACTCTTCAGTAACCTAACTTAACCTTAAGTACAGAAAAGTGAATCATGAGTACAATTGGTCTCCATTGCTTAATGTGTTAGTGAACACCAGTCTTATTATGTGAACACCAGCATGTACAAGTGAACACCAACATGTACAAGTGAACACCAGCATGTACAAGTGAACACCAGCATGTACAAGTGAACACCAGCATGTAGCAACAGATATGAACCAATTGGCTCCTGGTTAGTTATCACAAGCTGAGACCCACGAAGGTGTAATCCCTCAGGTAATTCTAGATTTAGCTGGGATGGACGTAAGATTACCGCGACGGTGGGGGGGGGGGGGGTATGGGTTGACGGTATCCCCTAATGTGGGGGGGGGGGAATGGGGGATGGGTTCGTGTCTCCATATAATGGGTTACATTAAAAGTTGCCTCAGGCTCGGAGTTTTTCTTCAACAATAAGGTGTAGAGAGAGAGAGAACCTGTGTGGATAGGAGGAGGTTCCTAGCCCCCACTTGCAACGCTCCGTACAATGGCTGCCTTTTTTTTTTTAGGGATGGGGGGAGTCCGTGAGGCCTCTCTTCCCTATCCTGGTCCCCGGCCGGCGGTATACATGTGTCCGGTCATGGTTGTATAGGTTGTGACCAGGCAGTATAGTCCAGTGGCCAGCTGTGCAGGTTGCACACCCGGGGTGCCGTAATCCATGTCCACAACCACTGTGTCTAATGTGTTCACCGCGCCTCCACTGCTCTGTGCCTCTCCACCCACCAGTCACCCCACCACACCATAACCCTTGGCTTTAATGGCTGATGCAGGGCAGAGAAGCCTCAATGGGCAGTGCAGGAGAGGGAATGTTCGTTGAATAATGCAGCCACCAGTTCAAAAAGTCGCGGAAAACTCCTGGAGAAGTGTATAAGGTGGGACTGTAGAAGCATTAAACGCAGCCATACACATACACGTTACACTGAAGAAAGACCCATAATCAACAATTTGAAAGTAGCATAACAGCCAAACGCTGGAGAGAAAGTACTGCTGCTGTACAGCCGTACACGACGGAACACACTAGCAAGTGATCATGTGTATATGCTCCGGACACAAGGAGATATTATCACCGAAAATGACATGGAGATGTGTGAGGAAAGTCAACGTTAGTGTATAGCCCGCACGTAGGAGACTATTGAGAAGCAGCATCAGGTGTTGTAGTCATTGAAGGAGTAAAACAACACCTGGATACACTAGAGGCAACGACAGCACAGGATCAGACTAGGTATCACCCAGGCTGCTCAAGGAAGCTTCACAGGGGCTTTGTCACCTGTCAGAAATAAGATTTTCCATACAACTGTGTAGGCCATAAAGGTACAACTGGAGTCCCAATACTTTGAAAGAGGACAAAAAGCATTTGGTATTGTTCCTCATAAGGACGGAGAGACGAGCTGGGATAACTAGAATAGTGAATTGTATGAGGGAGTACCTGGCGGAGAGAAAACAAAAGGTCACAGTCAGAGAGATGGTGTTGAGTTGAGTGGTTGTGACAAGCGGGGTTCCGCAAGGTCCTGTCCTAGAGCCTCTTACTAATGGAACAATTCAAGTGCACGAGCCCCTCCGGCAAACGTTTGCCAATGACGATGGGAAAGGAAAAAAAAAGACAGAATATCTTGTACGTTACGATCATATCTTCTCGGTCTCTCTTAATTAATATTATGCCAATATCAGCTGACTACTAATCTCCCAGGGCACCTGCCCGCGGTGCTTGGATCAGGCTCGCTGCACATCCTGCCAGAGGCGTTGTATATGTTGTGTTCAGAAGTAACAGTTTAAATTATGCTACTGGTCTTGACTAGACCACACACTAGAAGGTGAAGGGACGACGACGTTTCGGTCCGTCCTGGACCATTCTCAAGTCGACAGAAACATACACATGAATGTAAAACACCCATACATACATACATACATACATACTTGTACATATTTCAGCCACGTTATTGTGACTCCTCGTCTACATATGCTACAGGTGTTCTATTGTAACTAGGACCGTATGACAGGTGTTCTGTTGTGGCTGTAACTAGGACCGAATGACAGTCTAGACAGATGCAGTCCGTTCAACTTCTCTTGACTGACAGACGGACTGACTGCTCGTATGACCGGTTGAATGTCGGTAAACATTCGCCAGACCGTACATACAGAGACATACACATGAACGTAAAACACCCATACATACACACACACACATGCCCGTACACACGCTCTCGCACGTGTATAAATACATAGAAAGGTTAAAACGTTGGAAATATTTACAAATGTGTACAATACCTTTTGAATATCAGTTCAGGTATTTACGTACACCATGTGTTGAGTGGGGGATGATTCACACCCTGTGTGTTGAGTGGGGAATGATTCACACCCCGTGTGTTGAGTGGGGGATGATTCACACCCTGTGTGTTGAGTGGGGGATGATTCACACCCCGTGTGTTGAGTGGGGGATGATTCACACCCCGTGTGTTGAGTGGGGGATGATTCACACCCCGTGTGTTGAGTGGGGGATGATTCACACCCTGTGTGTTGAGTGGGGGATGATTCACACCCCGTGTGTTGAGTGGGGGATGATTCACACCCCGTGTGTTGAGTGGGGGATGATTCACACCCCGAGTGTTGAGTGGGGGATGATTCACACCCCGAGTGTTGAGTGGGGAATGATTCACACCCCGTGTGTTGAGTGGGGGATGATTCACACCCCGTGTGTTGAGTGGGGGATGATTCACACCCCGTGTGTTGAGTGGGGGATGATTCACACCCCGTGTGTTGAGTGGGGGATGATTCACACCCCGTGTGTTGAGTGGGGGATGATTCACACCCCGTGTGTTGAGTGGGGGATGATTCACACCCCGTGTGTTGAGTGGGGGATGATTCACACCCCGTGTGTTGAGTGGGGGATGATTCACACCCCGTGTGTTGAGTGGGGGATGATTCACACCCCGTGTGTTGAGTGGGGGATGATTCACACCCCGTGTGTTGAGTGGGGGATGATTCACACCCCGTGTGTTGAGTGGGGAATGATTCACACCCCGTGTGTTGAGTGGGGGATGATTCACACCCCGTGTGTTGAGTGGGGGATGATTCACACCCCGTGTGTTGAGTGGGGGATGATTCACACCCCGTGTGTTGAGTGGGGGATGATTCACACCCCGTGTGTTGAGTGGGGGATGATTCACACCCCGTGTGTTGAGTGGGGGATGATTCACACCCCGTGTGTTGAGTGGGGGATGATTCACACCCCGTGTGTTGAGTGGGGAATGATTCACACCCCGTGTGTTGAGTGGGGGATGATTCACACCCCGTGTGTTGAGTGGGGGATGATTCACACCCCGTGTGTTGAGTGGGGGATGATTCACACC
This sequence comes from Procambarus clarkii, assembly GCF_040958095.1. NCBI lineage: Eukaryota > Metazoa > Arthropoda > Malacostraca > Decapoda > Cambaridae > Procambarus > Procambarus clarkii. Next base: position 676,449 of record NC_091194.1, read on the forward strand.
ACCGGCACACGTCAAGAACTCTCTCGTTCCAAGACAGTAGTCGGTAGTTGGGTAATGTTTGGTACTTTGTAGGCAACAATTTGTTACAGAATTTATTAAGTAGGCGTGGCAGTTTCTCAATTTTGTTTAAACTACGACTGGAGTTCATAGGGCTGTCAAATGACGCACCTGGTGAAACTGCAAGCAAGAGTTGTTACCCCTACCTCAGCTCAGTTGAAATCTACTCATAGAGGCTATTTCATGAGCCTATTATATGCTTACATAGAATTAAATTTTATTTATGAACAACATTAGGTAACAATCATTCTCTCTCTCTCTCTCTCTCTCTCTCTCTCTCTCTCTCTCTCTCTCTCTCTCTCTCTCTCTCTCTCTCTCTCTCTCTCTCTCTCTCTCTCTAGAAATATTGAGAATGTTGTTCGACAGGTTATGTAGGCGTATGCTGTGCCAGTGAACACAGCAACATTGCCGCCTGCTAACACACAACATAACCCGCTTCACAGCTCCTCTTTAACTTGTCCTCAAACTATTTTCTCACAATAAAAAAAATCGTAATTGCTTCGTGACGTTTAAGATCGATTTTGTGAAGAGCCAAAGTCCAGGTGATGTCTTTGTTGTGGTGTTGTCCTGTGTGGTTTGGTGGATGGTGTTGTTAGTGTAGCCCCAGGTTGTTAGAGCAGTCCAAGTTGTTAGCTCCACAGGCGCTTGTGAGAGGCTGAAGTGGGGGAGAGCGAGACTGGGTGTGTGGGGTGGTCTTGTGGGGTGGGGTGGGGCCTTGTGGGGGGAGGGGGTGTTGTGGGGTGGGGGGTCTTGTGGGAGGGGTGTTGTGGGGAGGGTGTTGAGGGCGTGGGGTGAGGTTGGTATGGGCTGGGGAGGGGAGGGTGTGGGGTGGGGAGGGTGTGGGGTGGGGTGGGTGTGGGGTGGGGAGGGTGTGGGGTGGGGTGGGTATGGGGGTGTGGGGTGGGGTGGGGAGGGTGTGGGGTGGGGTGGGTATGGGGGTGTGGGGTGGGGTGGGGAGGGTGTGGGGTGGGGTGGGGAGGGTGTGGGGGTGTGGGGTGGGGTGGGGTGGGTGTGGGGTGGGGAGGGTGGGGTTGGCGTCATGCTACACTCCAACTATCGGGGAATTCCAGCCAAAGGCGCAAGACTCCCACCAGACCTGGATCGATGTTTGTGTCTGAGGCACTGTCTGGCACTCACCCTAGCCTCCTGGCACTGTCTGACACTCACCCTAGCCTCCTGGCACTGTCTGGCACTCACCCTAGCCTCCTGGCACTGTCTGACACTCACCCTAGCCTCCTGGCACTGTCTGACACTCACCCTAGCCTCCTGGCACTGTCTGGCACTCACCCTAGCCTCCTGGCACTGTCTGACACTCACCCTAGCCTCCTGGCACTGTCTGACACTCACCCTAGCCTCCTGGCACTGTCTAGCACTCACCCTAGCCTCTTGGCACTGTCTGGCACTCACCCTAGCCTCCTGGCACTGTCTGACACTCACCCTAGCCTCCTGGCACTGTCTGACACTCACCGTAGCCTCCTGGCACTGTCTGGCACTCACCCTAGCCTCCTGGCACTGTCTGACACTCACCCTAGCCTCCTGGCACTGTCTGGCACTCACCCTAGCCTCCTGGCACTGTCTGGCACTCACCCTAGCCTCCTGGCACTGTCTGACACTCACCCTAGCCTCCTGGCACTGTCTGGCACTCACCCTAGCCTCCTGGCACTGTCTGGCACTCACCCTAGCCTCCTGGCACTCACCCTAGCCTCCTGGCACTGTCTGACACTCACCCTGTTTCCTGGGAGACCCAGAGTGAAGGAGATGACCAGCTGGGAGCCCCAGAAGGTGGGAGGAGATGACCAGCTGGGAGCCACAGAAGGTGGGAGGAGATGACCAGCTGGGAGCCCCAGAAGGTGGGAGGAGATGACCAGCTGGGAGCCCCAGAAGGTGGGAGGAGATGACCAGCTGGGAGCCACAGAAGGTGGGAGGAGATGACCAGCTGGGAGCCACAGAAGGTGGGAGGAGATGACCAGCTGGGTGCCACAGAAGGTGGGAGGAGATGACCAGCTGGGAGCCACAGAAGGTGGGAGGAGATGACCAGCTGGGTGCCACAGAAGGTGGGAGGAGATGACCAGCTGGGAGCCACAGAAGGTGGGAGGAGATGACCAGCTGGGAGCCACAGAAGGTGGGAGGAGATGACCAGCTGGGAGCCACAGAAGGTGGGAGGAGATGACCAGCTGGGAGCCCCAGAAGATGGGAGGAGATGACCAGCTGGGAGCCACAGAAGGTGGGAGGAGATGACCAGCTGGGTGCCACAGAAGGTGGGAGGAGATGACCAGCTGGGAGGAGCCTCATCTCCCAGGTTGACAAACTACCCTTCTCCTTTAAGGCAAATGCCACAGTTCACACAAGACCCGTATCTCTACACCTGACCAACACTCACTCTCCTTGTTTCTTGTTCTACTTTGTCCAATTGTTTCTCAACAGTCAAGTACTGTCACAGTCAACAGTCAAGTACTGCCACAGTCAACAGTCAAGTACTGTCACAGTCAACAGTCAAGTACTGCCACAGTCAACAGTCAAGTACTGCCACAGTCAACAGTCAAGTACTGTCACAGTCAACAGTCAAGTACTGCCACAGTCAACAGTCAAGTACTGTCACAGTCAACAGTCAAGTACTGCCACAGTCAACAGTCAAGTACTGTCACAGTCAACAGTCAAGTACTGCCACAGTCAACAGTCAAGTACTGTCACAGTCAACAGTCAAGTACTGTCACAGTCAACAGTCAAGTACTGTCACAGTCAACAGTCAAGTACTGCCACAGTCAACAGTCAAGTACTGTCACAGTCAACAGTCAAGTACTGCCACAGTCAACAGTCAAGTACTGTCACAGTCAACAGTCAAGTACTGTCACAGTCAACAGTCAAGTACTGCCACAGTCAACAGTCAAGTACTGCCACAGTCAACAGTCAAATACTGTCACAGTCAACAGTCAAGTACTGCCACAGTCAACAGTCAAGTACTGCCACAGTCAACAGTCAAGTACTGCCACAGTCAACAGTCAAGTACTGTCACAGTCAACAGTCAAGTACTGCCACAGTCAACAGTCAAGTACTGCCACAGTCAACAGTCAAATACTGTCACAGTCAACAGTCAAGTACTGCCACAGTCAACAGTCAAGTACTGTCACAGTCAACAGTCAAGTACTGCCACAGTCAACAGTCAAGTACTGCCACAGTCAACAGTCAAGTACTGTCACAGTCAACAGTCAAGTACTGCCACAGTCAACAGTCAAGTACTGTCACAGTCAACAGTCAAGTACTGTCACAGTCAACAGTCAAGTACTGCCACAGTCAACAGTCAAATACTGTCACAGTCAACAGTCAAGTACTGTCACAGTCAACAGTCAAATACTACCACAGTCAACAGTCAAGTACTGCCACAGTCAACAGTCAAGTACTGCCACAGTCAACAGTCAAGTACTGTCACAGTCAACAGTCAAGTACTGCCACAGTCAACAGTCAAGTACTGTCACAGTCAACAGTCAAGTACTGCCACAGTCAAGTACTGTCACAGTCAACAGTCAAATATATGGCTCTGTAGTCACCATTTTCATGAAAATATATAAATAAAAAGTTATAATTAGAGGTAAACTGAATCAGCTTAATATTAACGTCAAAGAGTCTTCTGCAGTGGATAGCTTGTGTGCTGCTGTGTGTTATCTTAGCTGGCTCTGTTATCTTAGCTGGCTGTGTTATCTTAGCTGGCTGTGTTATCTTAGCTGGCTGTGTTATCTTAGCTGACTGTGTTATCTTAGCTGGCTGTGTTATCTTAGCTGGCTGTTTTATCTTAGCTGACTGTGTTATCTTAGCTGGCTGTGTTATCTTAGCTGGCTGTGTTATCTATCTTTGCAACATGATTAATAACTCTTGAAAACCACTGTGATGAAAAGGTCATCTCAAAATAATATTTTCATATTTTCTTTTTTTCTTTTCAGGTAAGATGATTGGGCAGTGAACAACACAAGCCTAAGGTAGAGAGGTGATGTGTGTTTGTTCATGTTTGTTTATGTGAGGTGATGTGGATCTTCTATATTATGATCATGTCTTCTCTCCTCTAGGGTGAGAGATTTAGTTCCCTAAATCTATCCTCATAGCTTAACCCTCCTATCTTTGGTTTTAATCTTGTTGCAAGCCTGTACACTTTTCAGTTTTGGCTTTGTACTTCACAAGGTGCGGATTCGACGCCGGTGCTGCATATTCCAGTGTTGGTCTAACGTAGGCTGTGTTCAGAGGAAATCTGTCTTCTTCAAATTGTTTTCTCTCTTTCCGATCCCTGAAGTTGCCTGAAGTTATGGTGTATTAATGCGTCCTAGTCGTATTTCTCCCATTCCCATCTTCATTACCTTACACTTGTTGGGGGTTGAACTCGAGCAACCACGCGTGTGGGGGCTGGTGGAGGTTGTCAAGGTCCTACTGTAACTTTCTCCCGTCCTCCTCCACCACTCTTATGTCTAACCCCGTCACCACTCTGGTGCTGGTGCCCCATTGGTGAGTAGTGTGGGGGGGGAGGGAGGGGGAGGGAGAGGAGGGGGGGTGAGGGAGAGGAGGGGGTGAGGGAGAGGAGGGGGGTGAGGGAGAGGAGGGGGGTGAGGGAGAGGAGGGAGGGTGAGGGAGAGGAGGGGGTGAGGGAGAGGAGGGGGTGAGGGAGAGGAAGGGGTGAGGGAGAGGAGGGGGGTGAGGGAGAGGAGGGGGGTGAGGGAGAGGAAGGGGTGAGGGAGAGGAGGGGGTGAGGGAGAGGAGGGGGGTGAGGGAGAGGAGGGAGGGTGAGGGAGAGGAGGGGGGTGAGGGAGAGGAGGGGGTGAGGGAGAGGAAGGGGTGAGGGAGAGGAGGGGGTGAGGGAGAGGAGGGAGGGTGAGGGAGAGGAGGGGGGTGAGGGAGAGGAAGGGGTGAGGGAGAGGAGGGGGTGAGGGAGAGGAGGGGGGTGAGGGAGAGGAGGGAGGGTGAGGGAGAGGAGGGGGTGAGGGAGAGGAGGGGGTGAGGGAGAGGAAGGGGTGAGGGAGAGGAGGGGGTGAGGGAGAGGAGGGGGGTGAGGGAGAGGAGGGGGGGTGAGGGAGAGGAGGGGGGTGAGGGAGAGGAAGGGGTGAGGGAGAGGAGGGGGGTGAGGGAGAGGAGGGGGCGTGAGGGAGAGGAAGGGGTGAGGGAGAGGAGGGTGAGGGAGAGGAGGGGGGTGAGGGAGAGGAGGGGGTGAGGGAGAGGAGGGGGGTGAGGGAGAGGAGGGGGGTGAGGGAGAGGAGGGGGCGTGAGGGAGAGGGAGAGGAGGGGGGTGAGGGAGAGGAGAAGGGGTGAGGGAGAGGAGAGGGGGTGATGTTGGCACCCCCCCCCCCCAACACCCCCTCCCTCCTGGTGACAACACACCAGAGAGAGGAGAGGAAGGCGCCTGCACTACAGGGCACCAGCTGCCAGCCACTACAGGTAGACGGGTCGGGCGGCGGCGGAGCAGTCCGAGGTAGTCTCAGTCATAGCAGGAGTGAGATGGTGTGAAGATTACTGGTGCAGCGGTGGCGCGAGCCGGCAACCTCCACCCCCCTCCCCCCTCCCCTACTATATTGCCACATCTCCACCCTCACAATCTCCTTTTGAACTGCATGTGGTTGGCGTAATGTGGTGGAGTGGTAGCGGGGGGCTGGGTGGCGTACCTGTGTGGTTGGGGTGTTACAGGAGGCACGAGTAGCACGTGCTGTAGCTCCTGGTCCCGGTCCAGGAGCACTGGTGGGTGGGTGTGGCACCTACGCCTGCCGGAGCCCGCCGTGTATTAACCAAGAAACCATTGCTAAAGTCAGCTTTAAAGTGTATGACTAAGAGAGTGTATAGTGTGTATTGTGTGTACCTGAGGTGGTGTGGGTGACGGGGTGCTTGCACAAGACTGGCCTGAGTTGAAGGGTCAACTGATCACTCTTCCTGTTGTTGCATGGACACTGTCACCAACCCGGATACTCTCACCTCACTTCCCTTCCACACATCTCAACACCACACTCATCCTACAACTGTCTTGTTCCCAGTGTGGTGGTGTGGTGGTGGTGGTGTGGTGGTGGTGTGGTGGTGTTGGTGTGGGGGTGTTGTGGTGGTGGTGTGGTGGTGTTGGTGTGGTGGTGGTGTTGGTGTGGTGGTGGTGGTGGTGTGGTGGTGTTGGTGTGGTGGTGGTGGTGGTGTTGGTGTGGTGGTGGTGGTGTTGGTGTGGTGGTGGTGTGGTGGTGTTGGTGTGGTGGTGTTGGTGTGGTGGTGGTGGTGTTGGTGTGGTGGTGGTGGTGGTGGTGGTGGTGGTGTGGTGGTGGTGGTGGTGGTAGTGTGGTGGTGGTTGTGTGGTGGTGTTGGTGTGGTGGTGTTGGTGTGGTGGTGTTGGTGTGGTGGTGGTGGTGTTGGTGTGGTGGTGGTGTGGTGGTGGTTGTGTGGTGGTGTTGGTGTGGTGGTGTTGGTGTGGTGGTGTTGGTGTGGTGGTGGTGGTGTTGGTGTGGTGGTGGTGTGGTGGTGTTGGTGTGGTGGTGGTGTGGTGGTGGTTGTGTGGTGGTGGTGTGGTGGTGGTTGTGTGGTGGTAGTGTGGTGGTGGTTGTGTGGTGGTGTTGGTGTTTTGGTGTTGGTGTGGTGGTGTTGGTGTGGTGGTGGTGGTGTTGGTGTGGTGGTGGTGTGGTGGTGTTGGTGTGGTGGTCGTGTGGTGGTGGTTGTGTGGTGGTGGTTGTGTGGTGGTAGTGTGGTGGTGGTTGTGTGGTGGTGTTGGTGTGGTGGTGTTGGTGTGGTGGTGTTGGTGTGGTGGTGGTGGTGTTGGTGTGGTGGTGGTGTGGTGGTGTTGGTGTGGTGGTGGTGGTGGTGGTAGTGTGGTGGTGGTTGTGTGGTGTTTTGGTGTGGTGGTGGTGGTGGTGTAGTGGTGTTGGTGTGGTGGTGGTGGTGGTGTGGTAGTGTGGTGGTGGTTGTGTGGTGGTGTTGGTGTGGTGGTGTTGGTGTGGTGTTGGTGGTGTGGTGGTCGTGGTGTGGTGTTGGTGTGGTGGTGGTGTTGGTGTGGTGGTGGTGTTGGTGTGGTGGTGGTGTGGTGGTGGTCGTGGTGTGGTGGTGGTCGTGGTGTGGTGGTGGTGGTGGTTGTGTGGTGGTGTTGGTGTGGTGGTGTTGGTGTGGTGGTGGTGGTGTGGTGGTGGTGGTGGTTGTGGTTGTGTGGTGGTGTTGGTGTGGTGGTGGTGGTGGTTTGGTGGTGGTGGTGTGGTGGTGGTGTGGTGGTGGTGTGGTTGTGGTGTTGGTGTGGTGGTGGTGTTGTGGTGGTGGTGTGGTGTTGTGGTGGTGGTGTGGTGGTGGTAGTGTGGTGGTGGTGTTGGTGGTGTTTTGGTGTGGTGGTGTTGGTGTGGTGGTGGTGTGGTGGTGGTGGTGGTGTGGTGGTGTTAGTGTGGTCGTGGTGTGGTCGTGGTGGTGGTGGTAGTGTGATGGTGGTGTGGTGGTGGTGGTGTGGTGGTGTTTTGGTGTGGTGATGTTGGTGTGGTGGTGGTGGTGGTGTGGTGGTGGTGTGTTGTTGGTGTTGGTGTGGTGGTGGTGTGGTGGTGGTGGTGGTGTGGTGGTGGTGTTGGTGTGGTGGTGGTGTGGTGGTGGTGTGGTGGTGGTGGTGGTGTGGTGGTTGGGTTGGTGGGGTGTAATGGTGGGGAGGGAGGGAGGGAGGGGTGGGGAGGAGGCACCAGGAGCCAGGTGGTGTGTTCCCAGGTGGCTCGCCTCTCTCCCTCTCCCTCCACTCTCCCTCCCTCTATCACACTCTCCCCCCCCCCCTCCCTCCCTCCCTCCCTCCCTCCCTTCTCCCTCACACATGTACACTTTCTCCTCATCTGGTGTACGTGAGCGACCCGTCTCAGCTGGTGATGGCATGAGTGAGGCCCACACCCTGCTCGGCCGTCATGACCCTGTCATCAAAAGCCCAATATCCTCCTCTTCATTTCAAATTTAAGAAGCGTTCACCTTGTCTATATCCTTAACTATCTTGTATAATGTGATCATATCCCCTCTGTTTCTTCTTAGTTCTATTAGCCTCTCCTCATAGCTTGACCCTCTTATCTCTGGTACCAGTCCTGTTGCAAGACTGTGTATTTTTACATTGTTGGTCTTATGCTTCACAAGATGCGGATTCCAGGCGGTGTTCCTTATTCCAAATGTTGTGTTTGTTGTTGTTGTTTAAGATTCACTACTTGGAACAAAAAGTTGCAAGTAGCACGGGCTATGGTGAGCCCGTAGTGGACTTGAAATGTTGAGTAGATTAGGTTGCAGGAGTCGTATATTAGGTCTGTAGCAACCAGTTTTGGTGGGGGTGTAGTGGGTGAGTAGGTGTGCTCACACAACACTTCTCCCAACACTAAGGGTCCAACACTTAACAACACTCACCCCACGGCACACAACTGGCCGGCCTCTCACAGTGTTTCGATAGAGAACCCCATTAACACCTCCAGAGAATACCTGATCAACTGGGCTGTGATTAATATGTCAGGCTGGGAGCAGCTGCGTCTAACAGCCTTGATGACCAGACCACCAACCAAGGAGGCCTGGTTGGAGACCGGGCCGCAGGGACATTGATCCTCAGAACCACCTCAAGGTAACCTCAAGAGAGCCGTTATGAACCTAGAAATGTACTCCGTCAAAGTACTCCGTCAAGATACCATACACAGTACACAGTAGAGTGTATGGTAGCTCCTCCTCCTGGAGTCATACACACACCTTGTGTTGAACATGACACAATGTGTACAGGTGTACCCGTATGCACCATATACCTTCTCCTGTGCACCTGTGTGGCTGGACGGGGCAGGTGTTGTCACGGCTCTGAGGTTCCAGGCTCTGACGCGTGTCTACAGGTGTCTACAGGTGTGTATAGGTGTGTGATGGGGTTTGTGAAGGTATGAATAAGTTAATGACTATGTATACAGTCTGTACAGGTGTGTGTGCAAATATGCACAGTTTTGTACATGTGTGTGTGTGTGTCGTGGTGCTAAAGGGTGTGGCCAGGTGTAGACACAGGCAGTAGTCAGTAGTGGGCCAAAAGCGGCCCAGTGACGAGCAAGGTGGAGGCCTAGGGGCTGGGCCAGGTGTGGGCCAGGGGCGGGCCATGCGTGTTGCACAGGTGTGGGGCCAGGGGCGGGCCAGGTGTGGGCCAGGGGCGGGTCATGCGTGTTGCACAGGTGTGGGGCCAGGGGCGGGCCAGGGGCAGGCCAAACTGTCAGCTGTGGACATAATAACGCCACAAATGACTCGTGAGCCAGTGTGGGGCTCATCAACCTCCCGGGACAACCTCTCACCTCTCACCTGGTCTTTGGGTAATTTACCGCCTGGGTGATTGGCTGTTTAGCGTTCATCATTTGTGGCCTTTCTGAAGCGAAATAATGGGTACTTTTAGTGATATAAGGAGGCAATTCGGTATTTAGATAATAACCAATTTCAGCTGGGTATTGAGGGTCAGTTTTGGGCAGTTTCTGTCGTAAGTGGCTTTAAGAGTTCGTTACCTTAGGTCTTGTTAAGTAGGTTAGGCTAAGGCGTCGTCCGCTTGGCTAGTGATACTTGTACAGAGTACTGAGAGAGAGAGAGAGAGAGAGAGAGAGAGAGAGAGAGAGAGAGAGAGAGGTGAGGGAACACCTACCTTCTCTTCATCACAATATTCCATAACCACGTTTACACACCGGCTAAGATCTTGATCCTCCTCTTGTTGTAATTCCCTAAAAAGTCTTTTTTTGTATCACTCTTAGATATGCTTAATGTACTCACCTAGATGTACTCACCTAGATGTGCTTGCAAGGACGAGCTTTCGAATCTTTTTCGAGTTATATGTGCAACATGTGCAAGCTGCTGTAGTGGTGTTGTAGTGAGCAAGACATTTCTGAAGATATACATACATGACTTTACCCATTATTATTGTGGTTCTCGTTGACTTGTGAGGTCTGAACCTCTTGCCTCGATCATACAGCTTAGTTCGTTGTGTATGAGAGCCCAGCACTATGGGTCATGTTGGCCAGCTTGTCTATGATTCGACAAATCGTCGTCTATGATGAGTAGAGGCAGGAAAGATTATTTTATTCGACTTGAGAATGGTCCAGGACGGACCGAAACGTCGTCGTCCCTTCACTTTCTAGTGTGTGGTTTGGTCAACATACTTCAGCCACGTTATTGTGACTCCTCTACAGACTTAACACTCATTTAGTGTTCCTTAAGTCTGTCATTAAGTGTACGGCCAGTTTCCCTAAAGTATTGGAGAGGCCAAGACGAACAGGAAATAGAGCAGACACCAGCAGCATTAGAAGCAGGAGGAGCCGTGTGAACCAGATTACTACGAAGAGCGTTAGTTTGTCAAAAGGTGAGCTTTATGTCACGAGGACGAAGGGTATTAGTAAGAGTTTTGAGTTCAGATGTGAAGGGAAGGCAGAGCACAGTGCTCTAGTGATGGAAGATTAGAATAACGGAAAGTTATTTTCGCTGGAGAATAGTCATAGTTGACAATATTTAAGGGATAACCTGGCCAGAGAAAGACTTGTAAAGAAAAGAAATGATAGAATCAAGAAATCAGAGGAAGAGAAAGAACACTTTTCATAAGAGAAGGAGGAAGTGAGCATAGGTACCAGTGTGTGCAGAGACTGGCGGGAGAGAGAGAGAAGCCACACACACACACACACACACACACACACACACACACACACACACACACACACACACACACACACACACACACACACACACACACACACACGTGAACATGTACATCTAGGAAAGGAAGGAGGGAATTGCACTCCCATTCAACTTTGAAACTGACGGAAGGAGCCAGACTCTTTAGTGAGGAGAGGAAAGGTTGATAAAGACTAGAGTCATGAGGCTGTAGAGGACTAGAGTCATGAGGCTGTAGAGGACTAGAGTCATGAGGCTGTAGAGGACTAGAGTCATGATGCTGTAGAAGACTAGAGTCATGAGGCTGTAGAGGTCTAGCTAGAGTCATGAGGCTGTAGAGGACTAGAGTCATGAGGCTGTAGAGGACTAGCTAGAGTCATGAGGCAAAAATATCAACATAGCCTGTAGATGTTGCCTGTTGTCATATCACTATGACAACAGATGACAACAAAGAGATGAGTGAGTTACTGAGGAAGCAGTACGACTGTTTTCAGCGAGCCACTAAACACACTGAAGATTGATAACCCAAATGAATTTTTCATGGATATGATACCAACAACAAATCATATATCAGACGTCACCCTGTCCCCACTGGATTTTGAAGAAGCCATAAACAGTATGCCTATGCACTCTGCACCAGGCCCTGATTCTTAGAACTCTATATTCATCAAGAACTATAAAAAACCACTATCGCAGGCCCTTCACATTCTGTGGAGACTAAGCCTAGATACTGGCGTTATCCCTGACATACTAAAAACAGCAAAGATAGCACCACTCCATAAAGGAGGAAATAAGGCAGAAGCAAAAAATTATAGACCGATAGCACTAACATCACACATCATAAAAATCTTTGAGTGAGTGCTAAGAAGTAAGATCACAAAATACATGGAATCACAGCATCTCCATAACCCCGGACAACATGGGTTCAGAACAGGGCGCTCTTGCCTGTCGCAGTTGCTGAACCACTATGACATGGCATTAGATGCTATGGAAGACAAACAAAACGCGGATGAAATTTACACAGATTTCTCAAAAGCTTTTGACAAATGTGACCATGGTGTTATTGAACATAAAATGCGTTCAAAGGGAATTACCAGAAAAATAGACAGATGGATCTACAATTTCCTGACTAACAGAACCCAATGTGTAATAGTCAACAAAATCAAATCCGGTCCATCAACCGTGAAGAGCTCAGTCCCCCAGGGTACTGTTCTTGCTCCAGTACTTTTTCTCATCCTCATATCGGACAAAGACAAGGACACAGCCTATAGCACTGTATCATCCTTTGCAGATGACACTAGGATTTTCATGAGAGTAGACAACATAGAGGACACGGCAAATCTCCAATCAGATGTAAATCAGGTCTTTCAATGGACTACAGAAAATAATATGGTGTTTAACGAAGATAAGTTCCAGCTCATGCGCTACAGAAAAAAAAGGAAAATATAAAAACGGAAACCACGTACAAAACGCAGTCAAATCATAACATAGAACGAAAAGGCAATGTAAAGAATTTAGGTGTACTCATGTGGGAAGACCTTATATTTAAAGAACACAATAAAGTAGCCGTCATAACTGCAAGGAAAATGACAGGTTGGATAATAAGAACCTTTCACACTACTGATGCTATACCTCTGTAAAGCATCTAAACTATTGGAACCGGCTAAAGAGCCTAAATCTGAATTCTCTTGAGTGCTGGCCTCATAGTCCTGTGAAATGTTCTGCTCATTCTGGAGAAGAGACAAAGTTCACATGGATTTCGAATTCATTAACAATGATTCATTCTTGACATCACTGGAGCACATATAGACCTATACAGGAAAGATTTCCTTAAACTCTTATATACATAACTTTGTTTGCGTCAAAATCTAATTAAAATCTAACCACTATCAACAAATTATGTGGTAAAGCAAATAATAATAAGTATCATTTTTATTATTACTTACGAGGACAATTTCAAAATCACTAAATTCTCGAAATATATTATTATTGAAAGTATTTTCTTTCACAGCAATATCTGTTAGGTCTAAATCATGTTCCATTCGTCTACGGGTTGGGGACATGTCCTGGGTCGCGGGGACAAAATATAGCTGTATTACACGGCTTAATGACGACGAATTTTGTAATAATATTGTCTAGTTACATATCTTTTGTTGTATTGTATTTTGGTGTTACTGGAAATGTTCTTTAATCTCAATGATATCAGAGAGCACTAAGCGCAGAGAGAGAGAGAGAGAGAGAGAGAGAGAGAGAGAGAGAGAGAGAGAGAGAGAGAGAGAGAGAATGAGAATATGATTACAGTACCCCCTCAGGATGGGATACAGCCAGACAGGTGAGGAAGGTGTCGGTGCCTAAGATTGGTTGAGCAGTAAGGTTGAAGGTACACTAACTTGGGGTCCCGGTGTAGGGGTGCAGGAGTGTGTAATGAGTGTACAGGTTAATGTACACTCATTACAAACACTCCATCTCAAGGCAAGAATGGAACACTTACTAGAACACCCAGAACAGACATTCAGGCCTTAGTGTTATCTGAGCCTGATATATAAACACTCTCAGGGGAAACCTCCCACACACACACAACCCGGAAACACCGACGTCGTAAACAAGGCATTTTATGAACATTTCCTTATCAATTGTGAACCAAAAATGTAAGTGTCCCCCCCCCCTCTCCTCAATGATAACACAATGTCTCTAAGATATGTATCATTGAACAGGATTCACAACCCTATGGTGTCATGACAACTGTCTTCCCGATAGTTTGTTATCTTGATGATCAATTGATCAACAAAGATCAATTGCATTGATCTTTGCAATTGTGCAACTGTGTGATGTATATATATATATATATATATATATATATATATATATATATATATATATATATATATATATATGGAAAGAGGAATATTGACAAGACTTACAGGTCATATATAACCAAACACAACAGGATCTGACATACAGATTGCTGAATGATTAAGTTTTTGGGAAATACAAATCGGATCGGTCAAATTGGCAAGGAATTGTAAGTTGATGGCGCTGTAAATATGACTGGAGGAAGTAGTGGTTTGTGAGAATAATAATAGATGCATCAGGTAATTATGTTACCTGTGATCACTGGTATACTGCTCGCGAAGCCTTGGCCTCCAACGGCGTTGGTGATGGCTTGAGTGCCAGGTTGAACGAGCTGATTAAGAGTGGTTAATATCATTAATGAAGGCTTACTAAACAATCGTCAGGGGTGAAAACCCGAGTTTAGACATGTTGAGTGTTCGTTTCCACATTGTTGTAGCACACAGTGAAGTTTGGGCTCTTGGATGGCCTCAACCCTCACACGGGTTCCTAAGGTCACGACTCAGATTGAATTTCTTCATCTTGAAAAAATACCTGATTTGGCAAATTGCTTTTCTAACGACAATTGGATTATGAAACTGTGAATAATATTTAGTAGCCATTTTTTTCCATGTTTAAATGAACTTACTTTGAAAATATGCGGAAAATAAACTGAATGGTTCAAGCAGTGAAGAAGTCAGACCATTTACAAAACTGTTACTACAGATGCTAGAGCTGCACGGTAATTGAACGCCGGAAGTAACTCAACTTTCCGCTGTATTGCAACATCGGAGCAGCAACAATCTTTGGGTAAAAGATCCATTTGCTTTTGAGTGTGTGGTCGATATGACTAGAAAGCTGAGTCTCTCTCGCGTCCTGTCAAACATTAAGACCACCAACCATCATATTTTCACAATATTAGATCAATGTTTTGTAACATTATTCACTCATAAGTAAGATGAGTGTTTTGGTGCTTCTTTACCACTCGTTACGTGGGTGTAGTTGGTTGTGGTTGTTGACAAGGTGACAGAGAGAGACAAAGAGTGCTGTTAGTACATTTATACCTCCACCAGCCTGGGAATTTGGGGCATAATTATTGGGTACGTCTGCACGTCGCACTCAAGGGCTTCAAGTCACACTCAAGGGCCTCAAATAACACTCAAGGGCCTAAAGTCACACTCAGGAACCTCAAGTCATACTCAAGGGCCTCAAGTCGCACTCAAAGGGCCTTAAGTCACTCTCAAGGGTCTCAAGTCGCACTCAAAGGGGCTCAAATCACACTCAAGGGCCTCAAATCGCACTCAAAGGGCCTCAAGTCACACTCAAGGGCTTCAAGTCACACTCAGGGACCTCAAGTCACACTCAAGGGCCTCAAGTCACACTCAACACATAGACCTATCATCGTGTGAATCATACTGGGCAAAAATATGTCACACTTAACGGACACATTTTACATTCATGTTGTTTTTGCGTATTGATTTAACTATTAAGATTGTGCGCATAACAATGCAGTATGAATCACAAGGTTAAAATAACTTTACTTGTGGTCTCACTTTGTTACATGATAGACAGATTCAGATTTAAAATAGGATCATGCAGGTGTGTGATACTGTATAATGCCAGGATTGATTACGCACTTACACAACCCCCTTACGAAACCTGTACATCTTTTACTAATCACGGCGGCATTGTTTACGAGCTGGGAAACTTGACAACTCAAGGTTATTATTGTTGTAACAACCTCGTAGTACACAAGGAGGTTGTTGTAACAAGCTCGTAGTACACAAGGAGGTTGTTGTAACAAGCTCGTAGGTGTATGTAGGGGAGAGCTTGGAGATCCAGCGGTGTATGTCATGGTTCAAGGGATAAGGCGCGTGTCTGCAGTGACCCACAACTCTGGTTCCTCCATCCCATCTGCTCCCAAGATTGTCCCAACCTCGCAGTGGTTCGCAAACGGTTCAATAAATGTCAACAAAGCTACCATGATTGATGAAAGATGTAGAGGTTTCGTAAGTGGTTGTGTAAATGCTCGGTGAATCCTGGCGCTGGGTCGTGGGTGTGGTAAAAAAAAAAATAAGTTGGAAGAAGATTGTAAGGCACTTTCCGTGTGTTTTCAACACTTGATCAAAGTGGAGGTTCTTCGCGCGCTGATTGGCGCACGCCACGACACTCTCCATTTGAATCCCGGGACGGTTATTGACCTGTGCTTCAGTGACGGTTAAAGTCCGTTGCTTCAGTGACGGTTAAAGTCCGTTGCTTCAGTGACGGTTAAAGTCCGTTGCTTCAGTGACGGTTAAAGTCCGTTGCTTCAGTGACGGTTAAAGTCCGTTGCTTCAGTGACGGTTAAAGTCCGTTGCTTCAGTGACGGTTAAAGTCCGTTGTTTCAGTGATCGTTATAGCCCGTTGCTTCAGTGATTATTATAGTCCGTTGCTTCAGACCGTTGCTTGTCTCCGTGGCTCAGTGGTAAAATACTCGCCCGGCGCTTCGCGAGCGCTTTGACCTAAATTCGTATCCTGGCCGGCAAGAATTGACCGGGCGCCAATCCTTAACTGTTGCCTCTGTTCACCCAACAGTAAAATGGGTACCTGGTTGTTAAACGATTTGGCGGGGCCGTATTCCGGGGAAAATTAGGGTTAAGGACTTGCCCGACTCGCTATGAGTGCTGGTGTCTGTACGAGAGTGTAACAACTCTTGTACTGTACTTATAAGTAACGACAAGTGACGGTTTACACCGTTCCTTGAGAGACGGGTGCGTTACGAGACGGTGTAGTCGCTCTCAATATCAGAAATATGTGTAAAAGTAGAGGACTCGAAATCTTTGTGTATATAATAGCCAGCATGCCGCCTCTTTCTCAGCACAGAAAGTCATATTAACATGTTAATATGGAAGAGAAAGTGTCCATCATGTGGGCACATGGTAGAGAGAACACATGTAGCGGAGGACGTACTCAGCAGGTAGCGAGCCACGGTATATACAACACAACACTTGAGCCTAACACCTCACGACTAGGATACACCAGCCAGCTACACAGCCACTTGCGAAACCTGTGCATCTTTTCTTCAGTCATGGCGACTGTGTTTACAATGATTAAACAGTTTGTGATCTAACTTCTGCGAGGTTATGTATAACACTAATAACTTGCGTTGTGAGGTTTCCAAGTTTGTAAACTCCTTTAAAATTGTAGACAAAGTCGCCATGTTTGAGGAAAGATGTACAGGTTTCGTAAGAGGTTGTGTAAATGTTTGATGATTACTGGTCCTAGTCAATTACTGCAATGAATGCAAAATTACCTTAACGAAAAGTCCTCTGCAATGTTTCAAAGTAACTCAGTTTAAACCAACTGAACGCAACGAGGCATTCAACACCTTAACCATCAGGAGACTGACCACAGATTACTTCCTCATATCCTGCACTGTTCCCTGCACGGCCCCCGCCCCCGCCTGCACCTTCAGATGTCCTAACAATAGCTGACGACTTGTATTTTGAGTGGGGAGTCCGTATAAACAACTGGGCCTCTACCCTTCAGATAGAACTATTTGCTTCTTGCACTGAAATGTGTACATGTCTCCAAACTTGATACATTAATTTAAGTGATTATTATCCTTAATTGCTCTCTTTAACTCGTAACTGTAACATGCTCGTGTCTGAAGCTAGACACAAATACAATAAAATTATTAATGATGGCAACAGTCCATTTCATGTGAATTCCATAACTTGAGTCACGTTGGCCTCTGAATGCAATAGAGCTGATGAGTTAGCTAAAGAATCTGTCTTCAAAGGAGAAATTGAGTATAACCTTGGACTGTCAATAAGCAGTCTTAGAGCAATAGTACACCAAGAACTTCAACAAAATCTTGAAGATCTGAGGCAAAGTGAAATCAACACTGTAATTCCATCTATCATCATACAATCATGCAAGAATTAGAGCCACACACATATATTGATCATCCAATAAAATCTGCAGACTCCTAGATGTTATAAAAGCTTGGCTTAGATTCTGCTATAAGTTTCTCTGGGACTTTTCATTTACCTGCTGAAGTAGACCTGACCAAATGTAAACTGTGTCAACAACAGTATTGGTCCTCCCTCCGTCACAATGTGATGGAGAGCGAATGATGCGAGAATTCAGAGACAACTCTGGAACAAATGTTCAAGAAATGAGTAGATATTTAATTCAAAATGATATACTGCGGGACATTGTACCCAAATATCATCCCAGTTTGCTAACTGTAAGTAGTAAATGTTGGTGATTGTATCAACCAAATTATATATAACTGCCTCACCACAAATGTAAACTGATTAACTTAGAGATTGTTGTCGTGCAGTTTTGAACTTACTGTTGATATATACATTAAAGTTATAAGAATTTACAATTACCTTATCAAGACTCTTAGTGGCTTAGCTGAGTATATTTTGGGATTAACTTCCTGAGACCATTATGTCCACTACCGATCAGAGTATGAGTATGGGGTGCACAATAAACTACCCCTCACAGTGTGAGTATGGGGTGCACAATAAACTACCCCTCACAGTGTGAGTATGGGGTGCACAATAAACTACCACTCACAGTGTGAGTATGAGGTGCACAATAAACTATCCCTCACAGTGTGAGTATGGGGTGCACAATAAACTACCCCTCACAGTGTGAGTATGGGGTGCACAATAAACTACCCCTCACAGTGTGAGTATGGGGTGCACAATAAACTACCCCTCACAGTGTGAGTATGGGGTGCACAATAAACTACCCCTCACAGTGTGAGTATGGGGTGCACAATAAACTACCCCTCACAGTGTGAGTATGGGGTGCACAATAAACTACCCCTCACAGTGTGAGTATGGGGTGCACAATAAACTACCCCTCACAGTGTGAGTATGGGGTGCACAAACTACCCCTCACAGTGTGAGTATGGGGTGCACAAACTACCCCTCACAGTGTGAGTATGGGGTGCACAATAAACTACCCCTCACAGTGTGAGTATGGGGTGCACAATAAACTACCCCTCACAGTGTGAGTATGGGGTGCACAAACTACCCCTCACAGTGTGAGTATGGGGTGCACAATAAACTACCCCTCACAGTGTGAGTATGGGGTGCACAAACTACCCCTCACAGTGTGAGTATGGGGTGCACAATAAACTACCCCTCACAGTGTGAGTACGGGGTGCACAATAAACTACCCCTCACAGTGTGAGTATGGGGTGCACAAACTTCCCCTCACAGTGTGAGTATGGGGTGCACAATAAACTACCCCTCACAGTGTGAGTATGGGGTGCACAAACTACCCCTCACAGTGTGAGTATGGGGTGCACAATAAACTACCCCTCACAGTGTGAGTATGGGGTGCACAATAAACTACCCCTCACAGTGTGAGTATGGGGTGCACAAACTACCCCTCACAGTGTGAGTATGGGGTGCACAATAAACTACCCCTCACAGTGTGAGTATGGGGTGCACAATAAACTACCCCTCACAGTGTGAGTATGGGGTGCACAAACTACCCCTCACAGTGTGAGTATGGGGTGCACAATAAAGGAACAAGTTCAACAAGCACAGACAACGTTACCAGGCAGTAAACATGCTTTAAAAACGATGAAAATAATTTTTTGATGGGCAGTGGCCAAAATGTGGCTCTGTTATCAGATAATACCATGAGACTCTTGATAAGATCTTTGATAAGACACCTGTCACTATATTCTGGTGCTATGCCACACCTGTCACTTCTCTGGTGCTATGCCACACCTGTCACTACTCTGGTGCTATGCCACACCTGTCACTTCTCTGGTGCTATGCCACACCTGTCACTACTCTGGTGCTATGCCACATCTGTCACTTCTCTGATGCTATGCCACACCTGTCACTTCTCTGATGCTATGCCACACCTGTCACTTCTCTTATGCTATGCCACACCTGTCACTTCTCTGATGCTATGCCACACCTGTCACTTCTCTGGTGCTATGCCACACCTGTCACTTCTCTGGTGCTATGCCACACCTGTCACTACTCTGGTGCTATGCCACACCTGTCACTACTCTGGTGCTATGCCACACCTGTCACTACTCTGGTGCTTTATAAGTGTGACAGGTGCTATGACACACCTGTCACACATTTATAAAGAGAATGTGAGAATATTTTCGATTTGTCAAAATGATTTGGAAATTATTCAAAATAATCAGAATTTTTCCTAATCTGTATTTCGTCAAAATTTTTGGGCATTTGTCCAAAATTGTATAATTTTGAGATGTGTACAAATTCTTAGTGACATTATCGAAGACACAAAGCGAGTTAGTTGCTAAAATATAGTCATGACTTTGCAGATAATGTTGCATTTTATCTCTCACTTAACAGTTGATAAAGTCGAATGTGTAATTGCCGTTTGCTCTCAGAGTTCCGGGATGAGTAGTTTGACTTTTCCTTGCAGGTTTAACGATGTAACATTGGTGTCAGACGCCGGGAATAGCACCACACAAGTGGGGGACAGGCAGGCAGGGGGGTGGTGCATGAACAGTTGGAGTTGACATAAATGAAACGAGTTCCACCTGACACCATGCAAAAGCAGCCCTCACGATGACTTGTAATATCATATTAACACGACTCTGAATGGCTTCTTTGTTTGTTGCTGTGTTGTTAAATGTTAATCACCAGTGTCCACAAAATTGTCAACAAAGTTCTATCATACATGACCTGTAATTGTCTGTTAAATGCGTTCATGACATCAAAACGCTTCTTTCCTGCCACCGTACACATCCCTTCTCCCCTCCCCACTCCCGCTTCCCACGGCCTGTGAGTGCCACACCTCCTCATACCCCACATCCCGTTCCGAACGTGTCCACGCAGCCTACGCGTGGAACCAAGAGAGAGGGAGAGTCAAATTTTGGCAAATACAGACACAGAGAGAGAGACAAAGATAAGAGAGAGACAGAAATGGGCAGAGAGAGACAGAGAGAAGGGATGTCTTGACAGACGTTGCGATGTTCTAATTTTTCTCAGTTTTCTTCTTGAAGTCTTCTCGTACAGGGTAAAACCCGTCAATGTGTGTGTGTGTACTCACCTAGTTGTGCTTGCGGGGGTTGAGCTCCGACTCTTTGGTCCCGACTCTCAACTGTCAGTCAACTGGTGTACAGGTTCCTAAGCCTACTGGGCTCTATCACATCTATCACATCTATATTTGAAACTGTAACTGTGTGTGTGTGTGTGTGTGTGTGTGTGTGTGTGTGTGTGTGTGTGTGTGTGTGTGTGTGTGTGTGTGTGTGTGTGTGTGTGTGTGTGCATAAACTATATAGCTAAGCAACTCTTAATATATTTTTAACATGCGCCATTAAGAATGCAAATAATTTTATATTATTGAATTCATTCATTTTTACACAGAGAGTAATCGGTATGTATCAATGACACAAGCCGTAGGAGCCGTGGCGAGGGATCGAACCTCTGCGGTGGGTGTTCCTTGACACACACGCCCCAGGCAACCAGGCCACGACATGATCAAAAGATTGTATTTTTTCAGGAATATTCTCGCGTAGGCCGTAAGCCTTTGACTGTCCTAATAAAATCAATTATAAATAGTGTTTCAAAACAAGATAATCAAATGATTTTCCCAGTCTTAGGCAGTCTGTTGCAGCCTCTATGTCATGGCTAGAGATTTTGGAGATGGTGATGAAGAAAATGCTCAAGTCAGGACTTACTAAGGCTCCAGGGCTCCAGCAGTGACCGATGACGTTTTACAAGAGGCTGAGTTATATATATCTCTGGGGGTCACAGTATTATATATATCCATGGGTGGGGGGGTGTCACAGTACTTGGAACTGGAGGCTAAAGTTACAATTGACTCATGATGTAAGGAAAGGGAGAGACATAATTTGCTGGTAAATGGACAATGAATCATTAGTTTCCTAACCAACACAAACCAAGAGTTACTTAGTCACAGGAAATCCTCGAGTCGTATGGTTTAGCTGTTTCTTGATACTGTGCTCATCCTCAGCCTTATACGTAATGTTATATATATAGTGTGGAAAGGGTGTGTGTGTCACTAGGATGGTACGGTGTCACTGTAGCCTGATACAGTGTCACTGTAGCCTCATACGGTACAATCATTTCCTTCTCTCTTCTACAGCTATGAGATTTTTTTTTTTTATTATTATTTTCTACCACAAACGTGGCCACACATTTACAATGCTAACCAGCATATATACATTTTCTTCTGTCCTCCATGGACAGGGTTAGAGAAGTGTTAAACATATAGTTCAAGGGTTTATTGAACAATCAACCACAGAAGGTGATTCGGTGCTTTTAAAATGCTAAGCTAACCTACATACGTAAATACATAGATACACAGATTTACGTATGCCCTACATAAAGTGTTAGATGTGTCTTTTACATAGTGTCATTAATGTGCATTTACAAAGGTGAAATGTAATTCTGATCAGCTTCCATATGTACTTTATACACATACATATACATACACACACACACATATATATGTACACATACATATATACATTCATGTATACATACATATATACACACACACATGCATTCACATACATTTGTCTCTTTTACTCTGACAGAGTGAGATAGCTGATAGAGAAACAGCAATGAGATATAGTTTCCTTAACCTGTCCTCGTACCCCAGTCCTCATGAGTGTGGCGCTGGTCTTTTTACAAATTTTACACTTTTTCAGGTTAATTGTGTGGTTCTGGAGGTCCAGATTCCATGCCGTAGCGCATGTTCTGGTGCTGACCTCGCGCAGGCTGTGTAAAGTGTCTTCAAAGATCCCCTAATTTAGGTTTTTAGATGCTGTTGTGGTATTTGCCAGCGTCAAATGTGTTATCCAGCCCATCCTCCTGTTATGGTAGTTCTTATAGTAACAATGTTACTATAAGAACTACCATATACCATAGTATATATATACCGACGTACAACGAAATTAGAAAGTAAAATCGGCATTATTAAGTTGGACAAAGTGGAAAACTATTTTTTACTTGTGTTTCTTTGTCAAACTAAACTACCCTAACCTAACCTTCCAAGGCCTAATATACGATATCTGAGGCCTAATATAATACATATGTGTGCTATACTACTAGGCCTAGGAATATTTAAGTTTGTTTTTTAGCTTCAGTTTTGTATGAATTCCTTACTAGTCAGTATACTACTGTCAAAAAGCTAAGTACGTAGGAATTCGTGACTATTAACGCTGGTGGCAATAGGTGCTATCTGAACAGGAGGATGGATTGGTGTTATCCTATTATCTTCTGGTGGCACTGAAGGAATTTTTATCCACTCCCAAGTGTTTCTGTATTTAATTCTTTCAGCTGCCTTGTCCTTATGGTATGCCTCCAGCCTCATGTCCTCCTTTCCCAGCTTCATTACCTCTCTTGGCGTTTGTCAAGGTCTTCCTGTAACTTTCTGTAGTCCTTCTCTGTTTTTACATTCCTCATCAGCTTTGCATCGTCTGCAAACATTAACATGTACGACCTCCCTCTCTCGGGTAGGTCGTTCACATAAATCAGGAACGGTATTGGTCAGAGGACCGAGGCTTTGTACCCTAATTGTGACATTTGTCCAGTTTAACACCCCCATTTACTGTGACCCCCCTTGGCCTTCTCTTAGCTACTCCCTAACCCAGTTTATTGTTTTCTCAGTTATCCAAGTTTTGTCAACCTCTTGTACAACAGCCTTTCACGGGGAACTGTTTAAACTTCTTTCTGATAGTCAAGGAAGAGTCATTCCACCCAGCCTTCTTGTGCTTATTATATTTTGGTAACCTTGTCATAGAACTTTATCAGGTTTGTTCAGAATGACTTTTCTCCTATAAATCCATATTGACTTTAATTTATACAATTTAACTTCGTCATATTTTGTTATTTTCATCTTGACCGCCCTTTTTCAGCACTTTACAGGGGATGCCTGTAAATGACACTCTCCCTCTTTTGTTAATATTGGGACACCGTTTGGATTTATCCTGATTTTTGTGAGATCTCCAGTCTTGAGAGTTGTATTGGATATCTTAATGGATGACAAGTTCCCTCTGTAACCTGTAGCAGGCATTTGGATTCTAAGTTTGGTCCTACTGGATCAATATAATTATAATCTAGTTTCCTATCATCCCTTAGCCTCCACTCTTCACATCTTGTGATATCTGTGAAAATATTTCCTTCTTGCCTCGGCCTCATATCTTGATCTTTTACTGCTGTTGTGATGTTACTGTTGTTATGCAATAGATTCCGTTGGTCCGAAGCTTTTGATATTATTGTCATTTTTAAGTTCTCTTCACTCTTGACTCAGGTGTATTTATTTATGGTTCCCTTTAGTTACATTCTTTCGTCTTTGTTGAATTTTCTGAATGTTTCCATTTTTGTTGTGTTTTGTTTTTTGGCTCTTTCCTTGTCTTCTCTTTATTGTCTCTTTACGTCTGCTTCTTTCTCAAGGGGGATGAACTACTCTGTAGCATATACAGATTTTTCTAGTTAGAAATGTCATCTTATTTATTCGTTCTAATTGGCTCTTCCATTACACGTGTTGTAAGTAGACTTTACCGCTGGAGCAGTGACCGCGTGTGTACTCTCTGGCACTCTCCTCTAGTGCCGTGATGCCCATCAGGACAATAGCACAGTTGTGGCTGGCTCCCAGGGGCAGCTCATACTCTTATCTTCTCATGACCTCATTTTGGGGTAGACAGCAAGTCAAGTATAGCTGTGTTGTTGGTATATGTTGTCTCAAGATGTACCGGTCTGCTGCATGTGTCAACCTTAAGTCAGGTAACTCCTCACTTCCATCAGTGTCTCATTATCCAATCTGTTCTTCTGTGATTAAAATCCCCAAGAATTAGAATGTTAGCTCTTGCCTCCTTGCTACTGTTGCTGCTTTTACAGTACCATCACTTAGGTCTCGTAGCATTTGTGGTATAACCACACCGGCACGCCAGTGTTTGGTGGGACGCTGGTTAACATTGTTATAATGTTCTTAATTGTTGTTGTTTCTCTTTATGTTTACCACCTCTGTTTACTCTTCTATCCCACATATGATCTGATATTGTGCTGCATATATATCCAGTTCTCTATTGCGACGTGTATGTGTTCCCCTGCCAACCTCTCCTATGGCTCAACCCCTTTATTTGTTAGTCAGTCTGCATGTACATTACTTATTGCTATTGATCACTATTTCGCTGCTTTGATTTTGCATTGTTGTGGGCGAATCCAGTTAAGTCATGAGGGTGAAGGTGCTATGGTGGGCTAGTAACCTCTGCTGTTTGACTCCTCTGGTTCCTTGTTAGTGGTGTTTGTAGGTCGTCTTGCCTCATTTAGTGGTGTTTTAGGTTCAGCAGGTTGCACACCTTCAAAGCCCACCCACCGGAACTCTCATCACCCATCCACGCCCACCCATGCGACCTGAGGCGATCTTCACCCACGCCCTGACCCGTCCCACACACGCCCTGACCCGACCCACCCACGCCCTGACCCGTCCCACCCACGCCCTGACCCGACCCACCCACGCCCTGACCCGACCCACCCACGCCCTGAGCTTCTTGGCCGCAGGGCGCCTAACTATACACGTCATTACCACCACCCTAACAACAACCATTCCACCTAACAACCACAGTGGCACACGCAGAGGTAGCAGCACCACCACCACCACCTTCATCACTACCAGCACCACCATCATCAGCACCATCACCAACTATCAGCACCACCACCTCTATCAGCACCATCAACAACATCACTATCACCACCATTACTACTACCATCAGCATCACAACTCCTAGCAGCACCACCACCTCCACCACTACCACCACCAGCACCACCACTACCACCACCAGCACCACCACTACCACCACTACCACCACCAGCACCACCACTACCACCACCACCAGTACAACAAGAACATCAGCAATAATAATATCAACAGCAGCAGCATTCTGGGTGCCAGATGTGTGTGTGAGAGAGAGAGAGAGAGAGAGAGAGAGAGAGAGAGAGAGAGAGAGAGAGAGAGAGAG